>NW_020230046.1:72217-88397 GCF_003227715.2 Harpegnathos saltator | reverse complement strand
TGGGCGCAGCTGACAGCCGCCACCCGCCTCAATTATCCTTCTCCTACAATCCGCATAACCTAACCCTGCCAAAGCATGGTAGTAAGCATTAATTATTAGTACTTTTACAGTACTCTGGCAACGGATAACTAAAGTCACAAGAGTCCTTTTCACTCAATAATTAATTTTATCAATTGCTATTTTAACTTGTCCGACCAAAAATGTTATTCTTAAACTCAATCCGTTAGATGCCAAATAAACATCGCGGGGGCGTTAAACAGAAGGCAAGGCAGCTACGTAAGGAAGCTTGCCGACGAGCGGCCCTGTTGTCTCAACACATGGACCCCACCAAACCCCGTATAATACAAGATATCACGGGGCACGATCTAGTTCCTCCATCGTACATCAAGTTTTTATTACAAAACAGACTCATAAGCACATTTAAATACGCTCCACGTCCATTACATTCCACACAAAGACACTTCATTCCGGATTCGCATTCTTTACCAAGCTCTTACAGGGCTCACACGCGCAACCCTCGGCTGGTTAAACAGCGTTCGACGACAGAAACTCTAGACATAGAATTGATAGATTTAACACAGGACGACACTTTCAACAACAAGACAGCCACCTACATTTACCAACTGGAGTCCTATTCTCTCACTGGAACTCCTCGCAAATTACCGTACCACCTTCATTACTTCCACCGGGCAGGATAACTGTACATTCTCTCAACACTTCATTGTAACTCATTACCAGCAGCTATATAATGTAAACCACATTTGTATTCATTAATTATATAACTATAAGTATTATCACTCATTTATATTACACTTTTAACTATCATATTGTCTCATTGTTAAATAAACAATTGTTTAGTCTCTATTCCTATCAATAGCCATAATCTTTATATCACCTACAATCACCATATTTCCCCCTTTCACCATCTGTCCGGAAAAGCTCTCGGCATCCCAGGCAGTGCCGGTGTAAGCAGGTAGGCCTAAATAAATAGAGAGCAGGCGGATCACGATCCCTAGGGAGACGCGAGACGTTACACGTGTTGGTGTATTGCTTCAGATACTCCCACAAGACGTGGTGGCTGCGTTCTATGGACCCGTTTGATTGTGGGTGGTACGCGGTAGTCTTGCACTGGTTGATCTTAAATTTTCGGGCCACAGCCTTGATGAGGCTGTTAATGAAGTGAGAGCCTTGGTCGGTTAGAACTGCTTTTGGTGCGCCGTATAGGCAGATGAAATTGTTTACGAACGCGTCTGCTACGTCTAACGCGGAGGCTTGTCTCAGCGCGATGGCGGTGGAGTGTTTGGTTAGTAGGTCTTGTATTGTGAGGATGTAGGAATTGCCGGAGGAAGTGGTGGGGAGTGGGCCCATGATATCCATTGAGATTTTCTCGAACGCTTCCTTTGGGGTGTCCGTGATGACCATGGGCTGCTTTGTTTTTACTCTTACTAGTTTCTTTAATTGGCAACTTCTGCAGTTGCGGATGAATTCCTGTATTTCTTCCTTCAAATTGGGCCATTGATATTTTTCCTTGATGCGCAAGTACGTCTTTGTCACTCCTTTGTGTCCTCCGATCATGCTGGAATGGCATTCCTCTAGAATCCTTCTCCTATCTCCCGGGGGTGGTACTTGAATTTGGTTGTTGCATAGGAGGATTTTGGTCGGGTCGCCCTCAAATGTTTGTTGCAGCAGGTTGCGGATGGTGTCGGAAGGTACGTTTTCTAAGTCGCCCTTGCATAGTGACACAGAGTTGAGTTGAAGCTCTTGACAGACATCTCGTAGGGATTGTATGGCCTCGCGAAGGATCTCTATGTCTAGTTGCGTGATTTTACGCTCTTTGATCACCAGGGATATGATTTTTGGTTCCTTCTCCGTCGTTACACTCGCTCTTCCCAGTGTTTGGCTGCGTAACGCAGGTAGCAAGTCATGTTCCTGGAGCAGTCTAGCTCCTTTATCGCAGGGGTCGCCCTTTTGGGTGACGAATACGGCCTTGTGGTCCTTTCGCAATAGGAAATTGTCTTTGATCTCGGTTATATTTTCGTTACGCAGTACGTATGGTTCATTTACTTGATCGAATATCTCGGTTTCTGGGCTGGACGCGCTGTCTGTTGTACTGCTGTCATCGGTGTCGGTTTCTGAGTCGTCGGGGTGATCGTCGTGGTGATCGTCGGGGTCGTGTGCGTCTGGCGGTTGGTCTCGCGAATTCTCTTCTTGTCGTTGTTGGTCGGGTCGCGGGGAAAAGATGGATTCATCGGAACTGGAGACGTCAAGTTCAGGGGCGAGGGGGAATAGGCGTATTTCGGCGGGGTTCCTGGACAAGGCGTCTGCGTTAGCATTAACTTTACCTGCTTTGTATGTGACTTCGTACTCGTATTCGAGAAGTTTTAATCGCCAACGGACTAATCTCGAGCTCGGATCTTTCACAGAATGCAGCCACACTAGTGGTCTGTGGTCCGTGACCAGGTTGAATTTGCGACCGTAGAGGTAGGGACGGAAATGTTGTACACAGTACACTATGGCTAAGAGTTCCTTCTCGATTGTCGAGTAATTTTGTTCCGCTGCGTTTAGGAGTCGAGAGGCGTATGCGATGGGGAGATCTTTGCCTATCTGTCCCTGACTGATTATACCGCCTATCGCATATCCGGACGCATCCGTGGTGACGACGAACGGTCTAGTAAAGTCCGGGTATTGTAAGATCGGCTCCGTGCATAACGAGTTGCGGAGCGAGACAAATGCGTGTTCTTGTAGCTCGTTCCACGTGAATTTGGCGTCTTTTTTCAACAGGGATGTTAGTGGTCTAGCTATTTTGGAGAAATTTTGTATGAAGCGCCGGTAGTAACCGGCTAGGCCTAAGAATTGTTTTATGTTTTTCGCGTTTCTTGGCCGTGGGAAGTCTTTAACCGCGATAATTTTCTTAGGGTCGGGCTTTACCCCGTTTTCCCCTATTACGTGTCCGAGATAGGATACCTCCTTTCGCAGGAACTCGCATTTGTCCGGTTGTAGATGAAGATTCGCGACGCGTAAGCGTTGTGCTAGCTTCGCAAACTTGGCTGAGTGCTCTTCGAGTGAGCTCGCGTATATAACAATGTCGTCGAGGTAGACGAACAGTTCGGTTCCTTGCAGGCCGGTCAGAACTTGATCCATGAGGCGTTGAAAGGTAGCTGGCGCGTTTTTCAGACCGAATGGCATTCTATTGAATTGATAGTGCCCATGGGGCGTGGAAAAGGCTGTTTTTGGCGCATCGTCCTCATGCATCGCGATCTGATGGAAGCCTGAAGCGAGGTCGAATATACTGAAATATTTCGCGCTGCCGAGTTGGTCGAGTATTTCGGTTATGTTGGGGAGCGGATACGCGTCTCCCACGGTTTTTTCGTTTAGCGCTCTATAGTCTATTACCATTCGCCAACGCTTGTTACCTTGGGTGTCGGCCTTTTTGGGCACAATCCACAAGGGGGAGTTGTATGGTGAGTTCGAAGGTTTGATAACCTTGTTTTTTAGCAAATCTTGAATTTGTTTATCAATTTCCTCCTTGTGTATTGGCGGATATCTATACTGTTTGGTGTTAATTGGAGTGTTGTCGGTGGTAGTTATTCGATGTTTGGTCGCTGAGGTACATTGTAGTTGTTCGTCGGGTAGGTGGAACAAGTCGCTGAATTCGTTCAGTAGTTCTTTTACGTTTTTTACTTCGGGCTCGTTCAAATGGTCGAGGCGCAGCAGGTTTAGGAGCCTCGAGCGTCGAGTGTCTCTTTGTTTATACGTGTCTGTTGCATCATCGACCGCTGTGCTTGAGAGCATGTGTTGTGTGTCGCGAGGTTCGCCTGGAAGGCCTAGGCGTTCGGGCGTATTCGCTTGGGAGACAAAGGGCTGTTTTGTTTTGTGGCGAGGCGCAGGCACGTCAGTCCCTAGGGTAGGCGTGCGTGCGCGTTGGATCCCTTTATCTCTGGCCGGGGAGCCCCCGAGTTCCGGTTGACGCGACGTCGAGGGGTCTCCGGTTAATATCTCTACTTCCTCTAGTTCGACCGTAGGAATAGGGAGTTTGCATTCCGTTTCTCCGGCGTTTACGATTCCTACATACGCTAAACCGTTTCGATTTGACACGACGGCGTCTCCTAGGAACACGTCGTCGCGAATTGTAATTCGAGGGATATACCCTTCCCTAGGGCTTGGGTTTAGGATTTTAAGCGGCAATACCCCGCGCGTTCTCGCCGGTACGGTAACCAACGTATTATTCGAAAGAGGAATGGGCACTCCTTGCCACGTGAGAATTTGGTTTTTGAAGTCGATGGACCCAGCGTCCTTTAGGAAGGCGGATCCTAGGATTCCTTCCTGTGCGATTGGGAAATCGTCGTTGATTACATGGAGTTTAATAGGGAAACCCATGTATTTAATAGTAATAGACCCCAGAGTGGGGATGCTTCCCGCGGTGATCCCTTTTAAGAGTAGCGTGTCGATGGGATCTATTTCGTTATTTCGAGTTAGTGTTCCCTTTTTTATTAAATTTGGCGCGGCCCCGGTGTCAATCATGAAGGTTATCGTGTCCGTTAGGCCATCAGCCTTCATTGTAACTGTGGGGGCGTATGAAAATTCGCGGGGGTTTAGGACCGCGATTCTTGCTGAGGTGAATCTTCCACTGTTATATTGCGTATCGGACGAGTGGGTGTCTGAGAGCTTCCCGCTCGGGGTGCGTCCGTATTCCCCGAGGGGCGTGCGGCGTTTCCCTGGTCCCGTCGCGAATTGTTGTATTGGCGTTTACGACATTCTTCGATCTCGTGCCCGATGTTCTTACAATAGCGGCACCATTTTGTGTTCCGGTCCGTCATCGAATTTCGAGGTCGCGGCGGAGGTGGCGAAAATCGAGGGGCTGGGGGTGTTCGGTTATGCCAAGCATGAGGGCCCCTGGGATCAGCGTAGTCCCTGGCGGGATTGTTCCTAGACGCGGGTGTTGATCCGTTGCGATTCGTGTTGGGACCATACCCGGGCTCGTGTTTGATCGGAGTCGAATGAGCAATCGGTTTGTCAATTATGCGTACGTCGTTGGATCGTGGTCGTACGTTATTCCGGCGCGCGGCGTCTTCTCGTTCCTGGTCGAGTGTATCCCGCCTCGCGAGTGACTTAGCGAACGCGAATGCCTCGAATGGTTTACGGTAGTGCTCGGGTCTTAGCAAGTAACGATACTGTCGCGGCAGTCCATCGCAGAATGCGTACGCGGTTGCTTCGTCGATTTGTCTAATTAGTTTTTCGTCTAACATCCCTCTTTCCATGCGTTCGCATTCTAGCACGGATGCGCGAAGTTCCTTTACGCGGATGACATAGTCTGTCATGTCCTCGTCGGGATCTTTGAACACGGTATAGAGTTCGCCTTTACAGTGATAGATTGATTTACTAGAGCCAAAGGTGGCTCTTAACGCGTCGAGGAGCTGCGTGACCGAATCGCATGGTTCGTCCTCTATCGCGGCGTAGGCCTTCCCTCGCAGTCGGTTGACGAGGAGGCGTGCGAGGTTTCGTTCGGCGGACGGGGGAACGATGTCTCTAGCGCGTCTACAGGCTCGCGCGAATTGCGCGTAACTCACGTTGTATCCGTCGTAGTGTGGTACCGATTCGAGCGCGTCCTTGAATGTTACACGGGGAATCTCGAGGGAGTAGTCATGCTGGAGGCTATGAGGCACACTAGTGGCGTCGAAGTAGGGGGCGATAGGGGGTGACGGTCCGTCTTTTGGAGGTTCCCGCTGGAGTGAGGCTATGTCGCGCAACATTTCTTCGTTAATGGGGCCTTGGTCGGCTGTACGGTCGTGCGATGTTTCTCTACGCGACATTTCCGATTCGCGGTCGTGGAGGGCGGCTTCCCTCTGTTCGATGCGTCGCCGAGCAAGCTCGCGTTCTCGTTCAAATGATTCGCGTTCCCTACGCACCGCGTCGGATTCTCTTTGTACTTGCAGTTCCTTTTCCCGGATGTGCTGAGACAGAAGTTCTGCTTCTTCCTTACTGTAGATCTCATCCGGTTTGTCGGGTTTATCGGTCTTTTTACTACGAGTCGCCATCGGGGCGGATGATTTTGTTTCAATCGCGTTTCAGTAGCGGTAATCCAGTGGGTTTGCTTAATTAATCGCGGGGTTCGCGTCGTGAGCCCTTTTCGCATCCCACCGCTGTCACCAATTTTATGTTACGTCCCGGTCGGCCGCGGCTGCGATGCTAGGCTGCAGGTGCTCGGGCCTGGACGCGGGGCTAGATCGCAATTTTTGGGTCAAACGAATCGCGTGATTCTCCCCAGGGATACGCGCGATCTGTCGGGCTCGACACGATGTTCCGCGGAGTATAGAGCAAATGGCACTCACCAGTCCCTTTAATCCAATGTAATAATCTGGCACACCTGTGTCATGGAGTTGCGCACGTGCCGACGAAGCTGTTCGAGGGTCGGAGTTTTCTCGTTACAGGTGCGGAGGGTGTGAGGCGGGGTAGATGCTCCGTAGTAGTAGTGCAGGATCTCTGCACGCAGTTGACGGTAGAAAGCAGGCCTCGGATCTCGTGGCGAGAATCCGCGTCGAATGATCGGTAGTCGCGGATGGGTGTCACAATCGATCTTGCTAACACTGTATGATTTGCGGGCGGTAGCTTTCGGGCGCTCTGGCACGGGCGACTGAGGAGATTCTGGAGAGCGAGGGGGTTCAGTGGAGCGAGGATGCCCCTTGTCGGGAGCGGAGTTGGTGGGTTCGACACCTAGGTAAGGGTGGTACGCTTGTCCGTGCTTTAGTTGGTATTCTAATTTTTTGATGAATTTCTTACGACCACCCCTGCGTACAGGGCGCATTTGGAATCACTCCCGTGACTCCGGCCAGCTGTATTCGTGTGGTTAATTCGGAGTTCCCTATTCTGTCAGGCGGTGCGATCGGGTCGCAGCCTATGCGCCTTCGAGTAACTAGTAGACGGTGCGATCGAGCCGCAACCTGTGCGTCTACGGATGGGCGGTGCGATCGAGCCGCAGCCTATACGCCCCTATTCTAGTGATGCGAATACCTTGAAGAATCGGCGGCCAGTTATCAGCTAGGCGATTCCAATGCGTTAGCGGTCGGGGATGGGAGGAGATGGGAGAGTGAATCTAACCTTGAATCGGCTAACAAGAGTATATTTTAACTAAATGAATACACGAAAATATTCTAAGTTAGATTTAGTGAGAATATTCTAAGTTCGTATTCACGAAAATATTCTAAGTTAAAACTCACGAAAATATTCTAAGTTAGATTTAGTGAAAATATTCTAAGTTCGTATTCACGAAAATATTCTAAGTTAAAACTCACGAAAATATTCTAAGTTAAAACTCACGAAAATATTCTAAGTTAGATTTAGCGAAAATATTCTAAGTTAGATTTAGCACTTATACTAGACCCTAGGAGGGATGGAGGAAGCACTGCACCAGATCACTGCACGACTGAGACTGACTCTCGGGCGCTCCGTGGTCCCTGAGCTGCGGCTTTCCCGAGCCGCCGAATTTTCCTCTGGAGTGGGAAGGTAGTGGGGGTTTGGAAATTAGATCTTAGAAAATTTCGGTGCGGAGGGACTTAGAAAAATTCTCGGCCGAGGGACTTAGAAAAATTTAGGGTCGAGGGACTTAGAAAAATTTTATGTTCGAGGGACTTAGAAAAGTTTTGTGGTGATTCCAGGGAAAGAAGAGAGAGAGAAAAAAAAAATTTTTGTGTGGTGCTTCCTCTTACAATTGGTAGTGCGGATGTGACATTTGAAACAAAAAGTGATGTTGCTATTGGGCCCTACCTACCCGAGACGCGAGCTAAACGGACAGTGAACACTGTTTTTGTTGGTGTTCAAAGTCCAAAGTTAACTAGAGAGAGAGAGAGAGAGAGAGAGAGAGAAGATAATGTGTGTGCGTTTGTTCAAAAAATGTATTGTCGAAAAGAAGGAAATGGGATACTGATGAACGATTATGATCGACAAAAAACGTTTCGAACGAGACGATACACGATCGCGCATCGCGACGACGCTTCACTCGACGGCGACGACTGACGATATGAAATTGGTTCATTGCGGAACAGGTGGATGTGGAGACTGTCACTGTGCGTTTGTGTATGTGTGAAGAAACAGAAAGTCCTGAAAATTGTCAAATAAATAAACAAGTTGACAAATCATTCACCGGTGATCACCTTTTTTGCCTACCTACGACAATTGTTATACTTTTGCCTGCCTGCGACAACGAGCAAACCTTAATTTTATCGAACCGTTGTATCTCGATGCATCGGCTCAACCTAAATGTACAATAGACATAAAGATATAGAAAGGACAGCGATAGATCGATGAAGTAGCGTGTAAAGTTCTGTGTGTGTGCGTTTGTTCAAAAATGTATTGCCGAAAAGAAGGAAATGGGATACTGATGAACGATTATGATCGACAAAAGACGTTTCGAACGAGACGATACACGATCGCGCATCGCAACGACGTTTCACGCGACGGCGACGACTGACGATATGAAATTGGTTCGTTGCGGAACAGGTGGATGTGGAGACTGTCACTGTGCGTTTGTATGTGTGTGTGTGTGTGTGTGTGAAGAAACAGAAAGTCCTGAAAAATTGTCAAATTAATAAACAAGCTGACAAATCATGTCATTCACCGGTGATCAACTTTTTTTGCCTACCTACGACAATTGTTATATTTTTGCTTGCCTGCGACAACGAGTAACCCTTAATTTTTATCGAAACGTCATAAGAATTATATGAAGTGGTTTAAGCCAAAAAAGAAATGCGTGCGGAAATATTGAATATTGGACAGATACAAAAAAAGGAAATGGGATGAAATGAAACGATGCTACTAACGATAAACTGATAAATTAACGTTTCGAACGACGATACGCGACCGCGTATCGCGACGACGTTCAGCGCGACGACGACGATTGCGAATTGATGATCTGGGATAAGGTTGGAAATGTATGTATATCATACAAAAAAAGCAGTTTTAGCAAACGCAAAAGCAAATAAATAGTCTAAAATTATATCTATAAAATATAAAATATTCGCTGAGTACCTGTGTCCAGTTGATCCGTTGGAACGAGTGCTCATGCGCCAAATACTGGATATATACATTAGCGAACGTTTTACCGTCGAAACGAGCAGCGAACGCGCGCCCCTCCCCCCCCGGTACGGTCTCGCCGTCGGACGAACCTCGCGATCACGATCCGCCAGCGCGCGACCTGGACCTTTTCCCAGCGTTATCACCGGCCGACCGGCCGACCCGATGTTCGGCGAGCACGCGTGTGTTGTCGATCGTGTCGGAAAAACGACTTCGTCACCACGAGACGACGCCTCGTCGAGACTTGAAGTACAACGGGGGGCATTCGAGCTCTCAACTGGAGGACTTACTGTCGTCCGTGATAGAACCCGGCGTTATAGACGAACGATCGCGCTCATCGCGTTTGAAGCGCTCGCCGCTCGAGCCGTGGAACCAAATCGGTTTCCGGAAACCCCTTCGTGCGATCCAAGAGCCGTTCGTCCACGTTCGCTCGCCCGAGAGCTGAGCTACGACCGTGTTCTCACGAGAGAACGCGAACGCTGACGTACCAAAGAGAGAGAGCGAGGAGCTCCCGACGCGGCGACCGAGCAGCGAACGCGCGCCCCTCTCCCCCCCCGGTACGGTCTCGCCGTCGGACGAACCTCGCGATCACGATGATTCTTACCTAGTATATGGCGCAGGACCACACTCGTTCGAAAGGAGCACCGAGAGCACAGTGTTGATCGGAGGTTTCAGCGAGCCTTATATACTCTTATTAAAACGTGGTGGAAGGGGGAATTGAGGTCAATGAGATTAACAACGCTCGACTTAACACTCAGACATTGTGCTACGCATCAATGCGCGTGACACGCGAGAGCGACTCGTTATCTCTGCTCGGTTGAACATTTAAGCGACGCGAGAGCGAAACGTTATTTCCGCTCAAGCGCGCGGTGAGTTGTCGAATGTTGTAATATTTTGGCCTCGAATGGATTCATTCACGCTCGAATTGCTACGTGCGACCGAGATAACGCTCAACGCGCCTGACGTGGCGACCGGACTTATGAATTTTTTCGCGACTGTATCGCGTGGTGAGAACATCGCATCCGATGACTATCCGTCCACGAGCTCTCGTCTCAGCGATATGATCTCTGCCGCTCATGAGGCGCGTGTTCGCTTGTACGAAGCAATGAAAGATGCTCATAGCGTTATAACGATCCTGAGACTGTACGGCTTCGTCGACATTAACGCGATAGCATCAACTGATCTCTTGACGCAGTCAAGGTTCGACGCGACGAAGAATCATCGTTTTCGCAACGTTGATATTGTTTGATCGTACAACGAATCGCACGAATCGATTATCGACGATAACATCGGCGTGTCGAAACGGACGGAGCGAGCGATCGAAACGATGATGCGCAATTTGCAACGATTGATTCGCGAAAAAACTGACAAATATTTCGATCTTCGACAAACTGCGAACTCGTTGACCAGCGAAATCGTCAATTTGAACGTCGCGAACAACAAGGAGCTCGATCGAGCGCGAGCGCAATACGGCGAATGGTTCGAGCGTGAAGGTATCGTTCTTTCGAAACAGCGTCTCGATTTGATGCGCGAAACGAGCAAATTGTCAGAATCGGCGAACGAATTGGCATCTCTGTTGAACAGTACAGACGACTCGGTGCGACTCGTCGTTCAATGTAAAACCGTCGAATTGGAGCGAGTTGTGACCGCGGATGAAACGCTCAGATCAGCGGTTTTCGAAAGGGAGCGCGCCGAATTGGTAACGCAGAATCGATCGCTCGAGAGCGAAAATTTGACGAAAGCGAAGGAACTGGGAAATATCGCACGGAGCATAGATGAAATCGCGACGAAAGTGCGAGAGTTGATTTCTCGAGTCACTGTCAAACTCATCGCGTCGCTGAGGCGACGTCGGTCGCTCGAAACGCTGCAGCGCGAGGTGACCGAAGCGATCGAATCGAAAACTGTGCATCACGCGGTTCTGCTCCAATACCGACAAAACTCGTCTGATCGATATCGCTTGATCGAAAGCATGAAAAACGTATCATATCCCATGGTGATCGATTGTAAAACTCTGCTGAAAACGCGTCGACAGTTGTGCAACGGTCATTGTCGACATTGGATCATGCGAGCCACGTACGTTCGTTACTGGCCCAACAATCGCACTAATCGTTTCGCCGTTGCGCATATCACATTGAACGGCCTGATCGCGTGTCTGTACTTTTACGGCACGACGATACGATTCCTCGACGTCGTGGATTCGTGGTATCGAACGATGCGCCATCCCGACAACACCTCTCGCGAACGAACTGTACGAGACGCAACGACGGTTGTTCGTCTCGCGAAACGAAAGAAACAGCGACGACGATGGCGCGATCGCGTTGGATATGATTCGACTCGATTTGAGACTCGTTCCGATCTCGGTGTTTAACGCCGTCATGTCCTTCTTCAGAGCGCAACAATCGCGCGAACGCGATGCGAATCCTGCGAATGGAGATAAGGGTGAATAAAGAAACGCTGGAATCAAACTGCGAATATTTCTCTTTTTTATTCATAGAATGCTCAGAGCGCAACGCGCGCCTAGTACCCGTGGGTACCATGAATTTCGACTCGGCTCGATCTATGTACGTCGTCGAGTCGTCGAAAACCAGCGACTTTGGTCGTTTCGTCGAAGTCGCGGCAACGACCGATCGCGACCGTATCGACGCGTCGCAATCGCACAACGTTCTCTCGCTATCATAGTACAGCAAACAGCAAGCTACGAAGGAGACGATCAGCGCGATCAGAGCAGACAACGCCATGGCCAGCCACACGAAAGGTGCCGCTGAGGCACCTAACGCCGCGGTAGCAGCAGCTCCTACGATATCATCCAGAGTGGTGATCACGGACATGTTTAGCTCAGATTCACGTAGCGTCGCTTCACCAACTCGTTGTCGGCGTTTACCAAGTAACGCGACTCGTAATAATAGTCGATGCCGTTTCTTACCGTCGACGTATCGTATCGTTTCGGTAAGAAAACGGACGACAATATGTGTTCGCATCGACGATACAAAACGTCGTAATCGCACAGGGACAAAGTCGAACGAACGTCACGCTTTATCTCCCATTGCAAACGAGACAGATCGATGACAGCAGGGATCGGAAACAAATGGATCGACGAGGCGAACATCAACTCGACGTCGGCACGATCGCGACTCGTGAACGCGTAACCGCCTCGCCAGAACAAACGAACGTGCCCGGCGATTCACTGACATACGACGCGATCGAGCATCGCGTATCGATCCTCGTACCCCGTCATTTGCAACCATTTGGCCGATTTGTGCATTTCGCGCGCTTTCGTCAACCAACACGCGGAATTCGCAACGTGGAATCTGTCATGGTGCACGTTCAAACTTTCACACTTGACCATTCTCACCGCGAGTTCACACGATAGAATCAGCGCGAAAGGACGCAAACAATCGTCGGATTGCGAATTGCACGATACACTTATCGGCGATAGCGTTTGATTGCGCGTAGTATTCGACAGTACCAACAGCACGATCAAACGATTGTTGCGATCGAAGCGCAGTAAGCACTGTCGCTCCTCTTCCTCCGCATCGTCGGTCGTCATCGTGATCGATTCGATGCTCCTCACCGCGATGACACTCTGCGACGACCGAACGTTCCGCAGATCGGTGTCTTCGTGTCCGATCGTCGACGCGGTCACGACGAACCAGTCGAACACCATTTCGTACGACGATTCGTCATCCGTGAAGCAACCTTGACGTTGTTCGTAGGAACGCACCAATCTCTGAATAACCGATTCCGACGCATCCGTCAAGCGCACGGCGTTTTCGTCGCGATTCGTTTCGCATCGTGCCAGTGTGATCGACGTGACCTCGGCCAACCACTTGCCGGAGGGACCGCTGATGAACAGCACATCGGTCTTGGCGCTATCGACCATCTCGGCCAAAACGTTAATCGATCTGCAGCGATAGCGAGCGCACAGAGTCTCGAACATGGCGACCCATCGCGCCGTCGTCATCACGGTCGATCTCAAGGGACGATCCATCTCGTCAGCGAACGATCTGAACGGATTCGGGGTCCGACGTCGATTTTTTATAGGACGACATGACGACACGCGCAAACCTTCGAGTCTCTTCGGCGCCGCGCTTGCGTGTCTCGTCACATTTGTGTGACCATCTCTCTCTCTCTCTCTCTCTCTCTCTTTGTGTTATCATCGCGCGAGCTCGAACGATACGGCCGCAAAAGAACCGTCGCGTTACGAAGAAATCACGCGAAGTTTCGTTCGCTGAAGCGATCTTTTCGCATGGCGTAATTTGGCACTTCCAATCGATGCGATTCGATTCGAATGCGACTGAACGCGGTCAACGGTATATGCGTTCTCGAGTCGAACAACGGATACAGCCACATATCGCCGTCAGTGTCTGACAAGTGAAGCCACTGATGCTGAAGAGGACCGTCGATTCGCGCGATGGAAGACGCGTCGTCGGTACGTTTCAATCGATCGGCAGACGAACGATTCTCCAATGGGGCCTTTCGCCGATGTCTTACGCGCGCGATAACACGACAACCGCTCGGAATCGACAACAGTATCGTGTTGATATCGTCGAACGCATACTCGGGTCTATCGACGTCGTCCCGCTGTTGGATCAAGGTCTCTATCATCGCGTCGTGCTCGTCATCGTACGCTCCTTCGTATTGTAACGTCTCGCGTCTCCCTAGGGATCGTGATCCGCCTGCTCTCTATTTATTTAGGCCTACCTGCTTACACCGGCACTGCCTGGGATGCCGAGAGCTTTTCCGGACAGATGGTGAAAGGGGGAAATATGGTGATTGTAGGTGATATAAAGATTATGGCTATTGATAGGAATAGAGACTAAACAATTGTTTATTTAACAATGAGACAATATGATAGTTAAAAGTGTAATATAAATGAGTGATAATACTTATAGTTATATAATTAATGAATACAAATGTGGTTTACATTATATAGCTGCTGGTAATGAGTTACAATGAAGTGTTGAGAGAATGTACAGTTATCCTGCCCGGTGGAAGTAATGAAGGTGGTACGGTAATTTGCGAGGAGTTCCAGTGAGAGAATAGGACTCCAGTTGGTAAATGTAGGTGGCTGTCTTGTTGTTGAAAGTGTCGTCCTGTGTTAAATCTATCAATTCTATGTCTAGAGTTTCTGTCGTCGAACGCTGTTTAACCAGCCGAGGGTTGCGCGTGTGAGCCCTGTAAGAGCTTGGTAAAGAATGCGAATCCGGAATGAAGTGTCTTTGTGTGGAATGTAATGGACGTGGAGCGTATTTAAATGTGCTTATGAGTCTGTTTTGTAATAAAAACTTGATGTACGATGGAGGAACTAGATCGTGCCCCGTGATATCTTGTATTATACGGGGTTTGGTGGGGTCCATGTGTTGAGACAACAGGGCCGCTCGTCGGCAAGCTTCCTTACGTAGCTGCCTTGCCTTCTGTTTAACGCCCCCGCGATGTTTATTTGGCATCTAACGGATTGAGTTTAAGAATAACATTTTTGGTCGGACAAGTTAAAATAGCAATTGATAAAATTAATTATTGAGTGAAAAGGACTCTTGTGACTTTAGTTATCCGTTGCCAGAGTACTGTAAAAGTACTAATAATTAATGCTTACTACCATGCTTTGGCAGGGTTAGGTTATGCGGATTGTAGGAGAAGGATAATTGAGGCGGGTGGCGGCTGTCAGCTGCGCCCCTGAGATTGAAGGATGCTAAGCACTGTACAGGTTATTAATTCACAAGTTAAATTTCCTGATCTTGATGGAAAAGGGGTGGTCTTATGAGTTGGACGGGATGGATAGGATGCTTGAGCCGAGAGGCACCCGTAAGGCGCTCCTCAGTCTGGACAAGGATAGAGGCGGGTAGCTCCAGTAAGGCGCTTCCCTAAAGGTGAGCAAGATCTATGCTTAATAACGTAAGATTCATAATGTAAGATTTAATGGTTAATGAACTATAAATTCCTCTGGCAAGAGATGTTACGGCACCAATTGATTTAAGTAACTGAATAAAAAGGACAAAGATTTATGAATGCTTAATATCTTCCTTTCAAGAAAATGCTCGAATAAGAGGAAAAAGGCTGCCGATAAAACAAGGATGCTGCATAAGATTAAAATGCTTAGTAAAAAATATTGAAGGATTGTATGCCGATGCAATGGCATATGTTCGTTGTACAAGAGAATCGGTGACTTTAATGAAATTATACAATAGCAAGTAATACAGTGAGGTAATTAAGGCGTATGCCGATGCAATGGCACACGTCTACACATACACAATAAAATCAGTTACAATACAATAAATGCATATACATATATATATGTGGGTGGGGAAGGATGCACTTCATGAAATGATTTATATTATTCCAGCTTTTATAATGGATAATGTCAAGATCTTGTCGTTATTAAGAATATACTTTCGTCTAAATAAACAATGAGATTGTAAAAGAATTATTAATCTGAAACCTTAGTAACTTGATTGTTTAATATAGAATAGTCTTTACGGATAATGGTAGCAGCATAGATAATAGCAGAACGCAGTATATTTTATATGTGCAAGTGCAGGTTACAGTGGAAACAGTGGGAATATTATATCAAGTACATAATTATACATGAAATTATAAAGGCATATAAATGTCTTATAACTAAAATAGCTAATGAGAGAGATAGATAGAAGGCTAACATGAAGGAACGTCTCTGTGAGTCCTTGTTACGAGATAATTGTAATTTTTATTTTATTCAATGTCTATTAACGAGGTGAAGGCCTAGGAGGTTGGAGTAAGCAGATTTTCAAAGGCAGAGTCTCCGGCGTAAGGAATTCGCCTGGAGACGATGTCAGAGTGGTGGGATGCCACTGTTGATAAGGATTCTGACTGTACCAATACGGCTCTGTGCTTGGCACCGACGCCGTGCGCGCGTAACCCTGTGCTTAGCACCGATGTCATGCGCCCGCAAGGAGGAATGGAAAGGGAATAATAAGTGTGTGAGCGTAGTTCACTGCGTTGACAGACACTGGGGTTTCGTAATCATGATTTAGAAAAAGAAGAATCTGAAGATTGTCTCTCTCTCTCTTTTATATATATACTAGCTTGTATAGCGTATCCTAAGGAAATCGGAACGAAATTCTAAGAGCGTTTGACAAAA
>NW_020230046.1:0-65798 GCF_003227715.2 Harpegnathos saltator | reverse complement strand
GACTAAACGTAGATAATAACACTATTCGGATTATAAATGAATGGTCCTTATGTAGGCAGTTACGAACCGACATGAAGAGAAATTTCAGCGTGAAATAACCGATACCGGGGAACGCGCAACAACCGCGGGTAACGCCATTTCGCATATCCAGGCGGTTTTGTGAAAGTCTTTCGCGACAACAGGGTCACGGCGGCGGCCACTTGCGGCGAATACACCACGCTGCGTCTATAATTCAGGTATCCGTACATAGAATTGGCGACCACTTTGAACATCTCCTTGCAGCCGAACATGCGTCGCTGAAACACGTCGTCTATCGCGCGCATCTGGACTTTGTAGCGCTTTCGCATACGCAGATAGTGACTCCACAGGGAACATATTATAGGCCGGTCGTCGTTCACCGTGGCGCTTCGACACACCACGAGAATCCGTCATCGCGTCGGATCGACGCTGGACTCGATCATTTCGCGTGCGTTCGAGAACTCGACGCCTTCGTACCATCCGCCATGACGTCGAACGATCGCCGCTGCGAGCGAGTTTCGACCGCGAATCGTATAACGCGACATATCATCCTCGGCCATCGCGTCGTCATCCGTAGACGCGATCAGTTGACCGGTGCTTTTGCGCGATGAAGAGTCCGCTGGTTCGTAGTCGAAGCATCCCACCAATCCGTCGTGTATGGTTCTATCCAACAGAGTCTCGACCTCGCCGTGAATCTCCAATAGATGATCGCAGGTCAACACGTAAACCGTCTCCATTGACAGTTCGTACTGGCATCCGATCGACGGGTAGAACGATGCGAAGTCGATATAAATCGGTCTCCTGCAACAGGACAAGATCGAACGTTCAAACGACGATCGTCGCGCATTCGTTGTCCTTTTCGATCGGACACTCACGAGTAATGATTAGGCACTGTCGAATTGATGCCTCCGATGTACACCTTGTCGTCGTCGATGCGCATCAGTCGCAATTGATTGTACACCGGTGGCAACGCTGTACGACCGCTCCTCGTTGACAGCGTTGCATCGTTGGTCACTCCTTTCTCTTCGTCGCTATCGCACGAACGTTTACCGCGAAACCATCGACTGACCTCCCGCGGTGAGCGAGGCACGACCAATGATCTTTCGTCGCCGTTGCATTCGCGGTTCGCCGACGGCATCGCGAACAACGAGTGATCGTTGCACCGAAATGGCAGTACGACGTTGCTGCGTTGCAGAGCGCGCACCGCGAAGGCGTTCGGCAAAAGTATACTGTTGCCCGAGTGCGACGAATCGAGTAGCGTGGCGTAAAAATGTCGCGAGTACAGAGCTATCGTCGGCAAAAACGATAGATTTTGCATCAGATGGTACACCGCGGTGCAATCTTGCAGATTGTACAGTGCCACGCGCAACATGTTAACGCCGCGATCGATATCGAGCGTGTCGAAAGCCAAGCCGGAATCGAAAATTTCGCTGCCACCGTCGCGATCAAAGTACAATCGACGAAACATCACCGCGTCAAAGTTCATCTTTTCGCGTCGAGAACGTTCCGTCAAAGAACGTTCAGCCGCCTCGTTGGCGCCGAAGTATCTCGAGACGTTCTTCAGCGCGATCGAACCCACTTGTGCGAGATATCGCGCATTCATGTGCAGCATCAGATCGAAACTCACTTGGGTCGCGACGAATCTCGGCTCGCGATGCATCGTAATTGCTCGAAACGCGTGATCGTCCGTAGTACAGCGCACGGTTCACCAAGAACGTGTAATCGTACTGCCAACTGTTGTAGTCCACGAGAATACACGCCACGCGAGCGGCGTCCGTCGGATCGTCCAATCTGTACAGAGCGACGAAGAACTCGTTGTTCAACAGCATCTCCAGCGCGTTGAGCAGAAGCGCTCGTTCGTCCCGATAAAACAGCACCTTCGCGCGCGACATGCCACATTGAGCGCGCAACGCGCGCTGCACTTGTTCTCGCTCGGTCGTTTCTTCCTGCGTGGTCAACGGAACGTACGCTAGTAGTATCGGTGTCACGGTGGTCTCGTCCATGCCACCACCGACTACGACGCCGATATCGTTGAGCAAACGATGCGCATCGTCGCCGAATGGTCTCTGATGAACGGTCACGGCTATGGACGCTAGACGCTGATCCTCCTCCACACCGCGAGGCAAGGTGCTGTCCATGCGCGCGATCGTCTCGATGTCGTAACTCACCACCGGCAGTGTGCTCAGTGGATCGCGCGGCAATTGATTTCGGCGCACCTCGCGAGCGTTCAGTTTCGCTATGTATTGCAGAGACTCGGCGGTCGCTCCGTCGTTCACTCGGCACCACACACCCATTTCGAACACGCGGTGCCGATCGATAGTTTCGGTTTCCGCGCGCTCCTCATCCTCCGTCTCGTCGTCGGTTCGTTCGGCGTCGTCTTCCGTTTCGCAGTCGTATTCTCGAAAGCGTTCTTCGTCGCGATCGTCGCTCGCGCCGCGCGCTCGTCGTTTGCGAAAGTACGACGCTAGAGCCACTTCGAAACACGTGGACTCGGTCGCGAACAACGAATATTTACAAGTTTGCGCGTGCGCGTTGGTCTCGCAGGTAACGAAGAGCTACGTCTCGCGACCTGACGAATCGAAACGAAATTCGCACAGATCGGCATCCTTCACCGTCCACAGCACACGGTCATTATTTCTCACGAGAGTGCGCACATTGGAGCATATCGTCGTGGTCACCGTTCCGCAACGAGACACTATCGAGTCGAGTCGACAGTTTAGCCGTCTGCGCAAATTGGACAGGTGCTCGCGTTGCACCGCCGCGTACAGAATCGGTATCCACGGTAGGAAAATAGTCGAACGTGTGCACAAAAGTCGTGTCAGACCACCGGAGCACGACACTTCCGCATATTCCAGTGCGTCGACAGCGAGCACGTTTCGGTAACGTCCTTCCACTGTGACGAACGATCGGTCGCTTTCCTCCCGCGGATTATCGGCTCGGTTGTGCTCTTCAGTGTCGCGACAGCCGCTCTGGTGAATAGTGGTCGACGCGGCATTGCGAACCAAATCGAAGAAGCCGGTTGTGCCGGGGTAGTGCACCGCCAACGGACATATCACTCGCGCAGCCATGATCGCGTTGTTGACGTTGTTACTGTCGAACGTTGTTTGTACCGTGACTCGTAACCCGTCGCGCGTTATATACCAATCGCTCGCTGACATCGGGGCGAACGGAAGAATGCCGTTCGCGACCGATTCGCCGGACGACTGTCCGCATCGACACTGCGTGATAGAATACGTGCGAACGCAGGGACTGCCCGATCTGTTCTGGCAACGTCTCGAGACGTACGGTCTCACCGATCGCGAAACTATAAAGAGATTGTTGCTCGGTTGCAAACATCGTTTCGCCGTTCTCACACCGAGCGATCCCGGACTGCGCGATTTGGAGCGAATCAGTGTGAACGCGCGTTCGAATTTAGGATATCCTGGGTTCAATGACGCGTACCTTGCGCGGAACTTAGCGAACGACTGGAATCTGTATCTGTTGGATGACAAGGGAGACAAACCGTACCGAACGGTGTATCGCGTGCTCGACGAGGCTGTACGAGCTCGATTGTTGGCCGACGCCTTTCACTCGTCGTTCGACACTTGGTTGGCGTTGTATCGCGCGCCCGCGAGGACGATCGAAAATCGAGGGGTATCGACTCGCGACGACGAAGTCGCTGATGTGATTCAGCAGTGGACGTCCGCATCGTCGACGCACGGTAACGAATCGATCAACGAGGAGTATTATGCGACGTGATGCCACGGTCGCGAAGGTCCGATGGTTAACGGTGCGGATACGAAGCGAGAATTCGTTCTGGATCTGGACGTCGGGGTTTCGAGAGAAGTGGCCCTGGGACTGTACGCGTTGACGTCTCCAATTGGACGATCTATCCGGTTGAACGTTTTGGCCGAGTGGTACGTGCGAGTCGACGAAGTGTCCGATCGGTCGCTGCGCGCATTGATCGTCGACGAGATCGACGTGATCGACGGTCGTCGTCGCGGCCGTCGATCTTTTCTCGGGTCACCGGTTCTATCCGATCAATGGCACGTCGAAACTCCGCAATCGAAATTCTTCGAGTTCGTCGATCAGCGACGACTGTCGAATCACGTGTACTCGCTGCGCAGGATTGCGCTCAACGAATTGGCCGCGTATTTCGGATTCGGCGATCACACGCACGGCGAGGTGCTCGGTCGCGATCACACGTATCCGCTCGCTTCGGTCGAAGCAGTGGACGATGACGTAAATTTTCCGTCGTACGTAAGATTGAGCGCGAGTTTCCGTATTCTGTTGGATGCCACGTTCGCTCTAGTGAACGCATGACGACTCGTGCCACATCTCGCGTCGCGAACGCTGGCTACGCTCGAGCGATCGCCCAATGTGCGATGTCGCTCAATGGAACGTTTGATGCGCGAATTTGCGCAATGGCGATCGTTGATCGAAACGTTTCGTAGGAACGGTTCGACGTAACGCCGACGCGGAATTCATTCGAGCGCGACGGTGGACACTAGACTAGAGCGACTGCTGCGGCGTTCGTGAGTGCGGCGGCTGCTTCGTGAACGGCGAACTCCTCGTCGTCCGACGGTGCGGCGTTAACCGCTGCACCGTCGATTACGCATTAACTACCGATCTGCGACAATACGCGTAGCATCGTCTTCGTCGTCGAACTCATTAGAATCTGCGACACAAAGAAGAGATGGAACGAACACGAGCGTCCGTCTCAGCCACGGATTATCCATCGCGGTATTTATCGTCGTTCATATCTTACGATGCGTTTGAGCGCGACGAATGCGCGTACATTTAATCGCGCGAGCAAAAGCGAACGGAGATCTTGCCGATTCGAGCATTGAATCGGCGTTTCTACGAACGGACGAAGACAACGCGACCGAGAAAAAAACGCTAATCGTTAACGCAGTGACATTACGCACCGAGATATAATCGTCGAGTCGAGTCGAGGCATCATGACCGCGAATGCCGGTTTGACCACCTCGGTGTTCGTTGTCGTCACGTTGCTGTCGTCGACACTGGCGAACGATCTCGTTCGCGTGTTGCCGCGAAATCAGCGAGAGTCATCGGTCGAACGCCGAGACGTTGAGTCGCGATCGGCGATAGATCTCGACGATGCAAACTTCGTCGACTCGAAACAGTGTCCGGTGGATGCGAACGACTGTCGTCGCCATCTCAGGCCGCACGGCATACCAGAGTCTCTCTGGCGGTACTTGCAACGTTACGGAATAACGAATCGACCGGCCGTCGAGAGACTGTTGCTCAATTGCGCGCATCGTTACATCGTTCTCACGCCGACCGATCCGCATGCGCGGCGCTTGTTGAATCGTACGGCGAATTCGCGTCGGACCATCGATGACAGCGGAAGCGTGTTCGGATGGAGGAATCTGGCCGAAAATTGGCGTTTGTATCTTGTGGACGATCGGACCGGGTTGGATTTCAACGATGTTGGTGCCAGAGAGTACCCGGTGTATCCGGTGACGGACGAGACGATGCGCGTGCAATTGTTGAGCGATGCTTTTCACTTGGCTTTCGATCGGTGGTTAGCACGAGGTCCCGGATCGGACGAACGAAGAACAGTTCCCGACAGCACCGTCGTTGCCGAAGCCATTCGACATTGACTGTCCACGCTAACGCGTTGTGCGATCGACGAGGTGCGCGCTGCATGGTGCGACGATCCAGATCTCGCATCGAAGGACTCTACGTTGCGGGAACGAGTCGCGTTCGAACCAGATCTCGATATCGGAGTGACCAAGAAATTGTCGGACGAGGTATTAGCTGTAACGTCCTCGATGTGTATCAGATTGAACGGCAACGCGAATTGGTACGTGCGACTCGAGGATGTGACGGACGCGTCGTTGCGCGCGATAGTCGTCGAGGCGATGTCCGCGAGGAGAAACGATGATCGAACGGACGCGACGAAGCGAGCTATACTTGGCGATCCGTTCGTGTCGAACGAATGGTTGAATACATACGCCAACACTCATTCGCACCGTTGGTTTCGCGAGAACAAACAACGACCGTTGGTCAACTGTCCACCGTGCTCGTTGCACGCGGTAGCGTTGAACGAACTGGGCGAGTACTTTGGTTTCGTCGACCACAACAAAGGATATCCCGGGATAGCGAATACCAATGACGAAGAGGACGGTTTACCCTCGTACACGAGATTACCCGTTAACCTTCGCGTTCTGCTCGAAGATGCGCTCGCTCGCCCGCGTCTGTCCAACTTGTTCGATCGGTCGTCGCGCATATCGTGTAGTTCGACGAAACGATTGGTGCGCGAGTTGATGCAGTGGCGTCTACTGCTCGATTCGGTTCCCCATCGAACAGTGACTTCCGACCGATCGCTCGCTTCGCGACACGTCGCGTAAAAACGTAAACCGCATATCAATGTAAAAGGGATGAGGGAAGGGAACATTGACGATGCTCTGTGAGAAATGCAATAAAGGGGTATACGAAACAAAATCTGTTTATTTCAATTCCTGTGATTCCTTTCTCCTCGAAGTCGTTTCGTAAGAACAATCGGTGGAAGGTGCAACGTGTACCAAAAAATGAACAGTATTTATGGAACGTAAGCGTTCATGGATTCGCCGTGAACCACGGGCAATAGATCGCTCGGATGTGTGTTCGTCAAGGCTCTGTCCATATCTCGCAAATGACTGAGTAGAGTCAGATTCTGATTGTACAATCGACCGACGGTGTTAACGTCTTCGCGCTGTTCGAACGAATCGATCACTTCCGTCGGTAAACCACGATCGTTCGATATCGAAATTATGGTACGATCGTTGTCTCTTCAACGTTCATCTTCGTCGTAGTATTCAACCGGTGCGGTGGGTAAAAAAGACAACGACGGGGGCGATGACGACGATCGAACGGTGACGGCTCGAGATTCGCTTCCATCGTCATCGCGACGTCGTTCGAATCCAATCAATCGCGATGCGGAATCGTTGACGCACGCTTCCTCATCCTCGTTGTCATCGATCGTGTTCTCCGTTTCGTTTACGGGTAATACCACGTTCACGCAAGTGTACAAATCGTCTAAGTACGAGTGATTCAATTGACGCAAGACCTCGGTCACTTCGATCATATTCTGACGCAGGGTATGTCGAGCGTGTACAAGAATCGCACCGTCGCAAGACAGACATATCTCCATTCGACTGTGCGGCAATGTGATCAGTAGTACGATCGCTGGGTAGCCAGTTTGCCGTTTGAAGTCGAAGATCCCGTACTGATTGTCGAGATCCAAACGTACGTACGGAACCGGAATCTCGCCACCTAGATCCACGCATCTCGTTGACGTTGCGACATTGTTCGCGATCGCGCGCGAACGACCACGAGGATTGGAAAATCCCACCACCGTCAGACTACCGGGTAGATTTTCCTTCGCCAAGTGATCGTGCAACCACCGCGCGAATACGTGATACGAGCCACGCGTTAAACATTCGTCCAGTGCGTACACTATGCACATATCCAACCGTGAACTAACACTCGATACCACTCTCTCGTTCGGAACGTTTCTCGTCGATTTATCGTTCAGAGTAGGACGACGAACGCTTGTCGATTGAGAATCAGAATTTTCGGTTTCCTCGCGAACATTGTTCGTCTCGTCCTCGTCCGATTCAAAAAATTCGTCGCCAAAGTCATCGCCGGTCTCGGTGCGAGTTGACGATTCTTTCGCAACGATCATTGTCGCAGTGTCTCTTATTCCATTTGAGAATTGTTAAGCGCGAAACGGATCATGATGTCAGACGTTCGTACCTCGCGCATTATCGACGATGTACGAGGAAGCGATTTTTCCTTCTCGCAAAAAATGTAATTCGTTCGTTCGGTATTGTACGCCGACGCTACGCTCGACGACAGCGGACGATGTTCGATCGCAAGAACTGTACGCGCCGAAATGGTTAACTCGTTCGCGCCAGACGAATGACGTTCGATCTGACAGGATCCGTGGAATCGAGACTGGACAAATGACCGCGAGTGAATCGCATAGACATTATGAGCTACGGAATCGACAGCACGTGGAATCTGTTGCGACACGTGTACATATCGTCCCGAGAAGCGTTCGACGAACCGGCGTTACCGGTCGAGATTCACGCCGGTATGTCAAACTACGAGAGCGACACTGATTCGTCGGAACGACCGGTGCCGCAGCAACTCATGTACTCGACGGAACACTGCTATGGCAAAGGGCGCTCGGAGGGATATGTGCTATTGTGCGAATCGTGCGCTACTGCAGAATTGAACATCGCACAGATGAAGAGCGAGTCGTTTTTTCTGCCGTTTAATAACTGTGACACCATTGTACCATTCGTGTTTCAAACGCCTTTGATATGGCTTGGGTTACTCGGCACGATTGTAGGTTTCGCGCTGAGTATGCAAACGTTCAATTCGTTCGTTTTTGCCTTGTTCGTACCAATAATAGCTTTCGTTTTTACCGCGGTGTACAACCGTACGGTTTTTGATACGCAGGACCGTCAACGATGCGAACTGCGAAGATGCGAACACGTTAATGTCATGTTTCGAGCGATCGCATCCTCGCTCTGGGATTAACAGCGAGAGTACTTTCACAATGACGATCGCTAGATCCGCATTTGTGAATTCACTGATGGATCACGAATGTCGAATGTAAAATGATTACATAGCTATACTGTATTGAACGGAGGCTGCGACGCCGTCTACGTTCATTTTCGTTCATTACATTCATAATTGGATCGAGCAACTTACAAAAAAAATAATACGTGTTGCGTTCGATTCGAACATACACGTACTCAAGCTTTATGCGGTATCGACAATATCGCACGAGTTCGTGCAAAATATTACGATACTACAGAAAGCTTTGAAACAAAAAGTGATGTTGCTATTGGGCCCTACCTACCCGAGACGCGAGCTAAACGGACAGTGAACACTGTTTTTGTTGGTGTTCAAAGTCCAAAGTTAACTAGAGAGAGAGAGAGAGAGAGAGAGAGAGAGAGAGAGAGAGAGAGAGAGAAGATAATGTGCGTGCGTTTGTTCAAAAATGTATTGTCGAAAAGAAGGAAATGGGATACTGATGAACGATTATGATCGACAAAAAACGTTTCGAACGAGACGATACACGATCGCGCATCGCGACGACGCTTCACTCGACGGCGACGACTGACGATATGAAATTGGTTCATTGCGGAACAGGTGGATGTGGAGACTGTCACTGTGCGTTTGTGTATGTGTGAAGAAACAGAAAGTCCTGAAAATTGTCAAATAAATAAACAAGTTGACAAATCATTCACCGGTGATCACCTTTTTTGCCTACCTACGACAATTGTTATACTTTTGCCTGCCTGCGACAACGAGCAAACCTTAATTTTATCGAACCGTTGTATCTCGATGCATCGGCTCAACCTAAATGTACAATAGACATAAAGATATAGAAAGGACAGCGATAGATCGATGAAGTAGCGTGTAAAGTTCTGTGTGTGTGCGTTTGTTCAAAAATGTATTGCCGAAAAGAAGGAAATGGGATACTGATGAACGATTATGATCGACAAAAAGACGTTTCGAACGAGACGATACACGATCGCGCATCGCAACGACGTTTCACGCGACGGCGACGACTGACGATATGAAATTGGTTCGTTGCGGAACAGGTGGATGTGGAGACTGTCACTGTGCGTTTGTATGTGTGTGTGTGTGTGTGTGTGAAGAAACAGAAAGTCCTGAAAAATTGTCAAATTAATAAACAAGCTGACAAATCATGTCATTCACCGGTGATCAACTTTTTTTGCCTACCTACGACAATTGTTATACTTTTGCTTGCCTGCGACAACGAGTAACCCTTAATTTTTATCGAAACGTCATAAGAATTATATGAAGTGGTTTAAGCCAAAAAAGAAATGCGTGCGGAAATATTGAATATTGGACAGATACAAAAAAAGGAAATGGGATGAAATGAAACGATGCTACTAACGATAAACTGACACATTAACGTTTCGAACGACGATACGCGACCGCGTATCGCGACGACGTTCAACGCGACGACGACGATTGCGAATTGATGATCTGGGATAAGGTTGGAAATGTATGTATATCATACGTGCAAAAAAAGCAGTTTTAGCAAACGCAAAAGCAAATAAATAGTCTAAAATTATATCTATAAAATATAAAATATTCGCTGAGTACCTGTGTCCAGTTGATCCGTTGGAACGAGTGCTCATGCGCCAAATACTGGATATATACATTAGCGAACGTTTTACCGTCGAAACGAGCAGCGAACGCGCGCCCCTCCTCCCCGTACGGTCTCGCCGTCGGACGAACTTCGCGATCACGATCCGCCAGCGCGCGACCTGGACCTTTTCCCAGCGTTATCACCGGCCGACCGGCCGACCCGATGTTCGGCGAGCACGCGTGTGTTGTCGATCGTGTCGGAAAAACGACTTCGTCACCACGAGACGACGCCTCGTCGAGACTTGAAGTACAACGGGGGCATTCGAGCTCTCGACTGGAGGACTTACTGTCGTCCGTGATAGAACCCGGCGTTATAGCCTAACGATCGCGCTCACCGCGTTTGAAACGCTCGCCGCTCGAGCCGTGGAACCAAATCGGTTTCCGGAAACCCCTTCGTGCGATCCAAGAGCCGTTCGTCCGCGTTCGCTCGCCCGAGAGCTGAGCTACGACCGTGTTCTCACGAGAGAACGCGAACGCTGACGTACCAAAGAGAGAGAGCGAGGAGCTCCCGACGCGGCGACCGAGCAGCGAACGCGCGCCCCTCCCCCCCCCCGGTACGGTCTCGCCGTCGGACGAACCTCGCGATCACGATGATTCTTACCTAGTATATGGCGCAGGACCACACTCGTTCGAACGGAGCACCGAGAGCACAGTGTTGATCGGAGGTTTCAGCGAGCCTTATATACCCTTATTAAAACGTGGTAGAAGGGGGAATTGAGGTCAATGAGATTAACAACGCTCGACTTAACACTCAGACATTGTGCTACGCATCAATGCGCGTGACACGCGAGAGCGACTCGTTATCTCTGCTCGGTTGAACATTTAAGCGACGCGAGAGCGAAACGTTATTTCCGCTCAAGCGCGCGGTGAGTTGTCGAATGTTGTAATATTTTGGCCTCGAATGGATTCATTCACGCTCGAATTGCTACGTGCGACCGAGATAACGCTCAACGCGCCTGACGTGGCGACCGGACTTTTGAATTTTTTCGCGACTGTGTCGCGTGGTGAGAACATCGCATCCGATGACTATCCGTTGTAACGTCTCGTCTTTCCTAAGAGCGACGATAACGGTTGTCCTCTGTTTTATTTTAGGCCTACCTGCATTCACCGGCAATAGCCAGGGGCGCCGAGGACAATATCGAAAGAGAGAGATATTCCAATATTATCTGCTTGTTTGGAGTTTGGAATAAGATGGTTATTCATTCAATAATATGGTAGGCTAAATGTGTATATATATATATATGTATTTGTAGATTTTATAAAAACAACGGTCATACATAATATTCTTGAATAGAGATAGGTATATACGTGTGAATGATACATGTCATTTGAATAATAGCTTCCAATTCTAATGGTTAGATCTATTGCTCAAAAAGGGTGATACATTAGCAATATAATACGCCTTGTCCGCTTCGTTTTCTTGGTCAGAAAGGGTAATGGCTTCTATATCTGACTGTTCTCCGAAGGAACGAGGTCTAATATTTGTGGTGTTTTGGGTGTGCGCGTATGAGTAGTATGTTGACAAATTGAGGCTAGCTTGGCTGATTGTATCCGTAAATGAAACCTGCCCTAATTCTGAGGACGAAATATCGCCCGTTGTATTTTGGTTACATAAGGTCGTCACATCTGAAATAGACCTATCGTATACATGTTTGAATGATTGTTTTAATTGTTCGTTTCCTATTTCCTTCGTTGAGCTTACTGGTTCTGTCGCGTGATCTAATTTTAGCTGTTTGTTTTGTTCCTCTATCCACGCTCTAGTACGAGCTATTTTAATTAGGTTTCGCCTACGTACGGCGACTCCACTACGCTTTGGCATCTATTGGAGGGTTTGTTATCTTATTTCGAATATATTATTATAGGGGGTAATCCAGGTGCATTAATTTACTCACTGTTGGAGGATTGGGTACAGGTGCAGTTTTCTGCGTTGGAACGGTACCAGTTGGAGCTGTTGGAGCTCTACCCCTTTGGAGCTACCAGGAAAGTTTTTAACAATGTAGCGCCCGAAGGGGCGATTAGCGAGAATAAATGAAGGACTTCTTAAGTGGCGCGAGACTGTGTCGGCTTTGGGATCTCCAGGAGTGAGCATCTGGTTCGGCTGCCGGGGACTGACTGACTCTCTGGCTTCTCCGTTCTCAACTCGTCAGGTCGGGGAAGTAGATGTGGAGGGGAAAAGGCTCTGGTGGGGATATCTGCTCATGGGAGGATAGTAGAGAGAGAAAGAGAGAGAGAGTCGTTCGGAGATGATTTCACGCATGAGTTATCATGAATACTTCCGTTGTTATCTTCGTCCTTCACGTATTCTCTTACATATAATTTTTTACGCAGCGCATTCTTACAAATATCGATTAAGTGTTCTTGGAATAACAGATTAGATAACGTTTATCGGACGTGTTATGTTGTGGCGTTTATGTATTCGTGGTTTGCATTATTTCTTTTGGTTGAGACATGTCATTTTCGTTAGCGATTAATGTTTGAATGCGGCCATGGGGTTCGAAAAGGCTCGAAACGGTTCCTAAGATAGCCGAGGAGAAATACATTCGAGTTATGGACCTATAGTCGCATGGAGTTCCTAAATATGGGGGAACTGGGAAGGGCTTGTTGACGTGATTTTATATAAGTTATCCATTATGCTCCTTTTCTCAGTGTTCTGTTCGTTTTTTTCGGGAAAGTAAGTGTAACACTATTAGTTTTATTGCCGTTGCGCGTCACATGGCGTCGAGATAATCCATGGTTAATAATGTAATTTTTAGGGGAACGAAAAATGTTTGGTGATTTTGTTAGCAAGAGGGATCATTGGTATCTAGAGGTGTTGTTACTTCAAAGACGAATACAGTGATATGCATTATGTTGGGTTTCTGGCTTGTAATAAATTTATTATATTTTTTGCAATTAATTATTATTAGCTGTTGATGTACTTCTTTTATGTGTTTTCTATCCGTTGTGTGAAACAGAATATTATGCGGGTAGCGTGATTTTTCGCGCTCTATTGGTTAAGCTGTTATTCATTTGTTAATTAGTGTATGTGTAATTTCGAACTGTTGATGAAATGTTAGAGGATTTTGTGTTCTGGAAAAGTTGTTTTATAATATTAAAGGAATTTTGTGGGCTTATTACAATGAGCATCTGTTATTTGTCATATTTGTTATAAACAATAGCCTCAAATTTTAAATAATAACTAAAACGTTATTTCTCTTTATTTATGACTACACTCCGATATCTTTATGGTAAGGTGGATCCGCGGTGATTTGATTGTTATTTGTCTGATTGTTTAAATTAACAAATTAAAATATTGCAGCTACCTAATTTTCGAGTTCGGGGGTACCATATTAAGAGTGTCCGCTGTAATTTTATCGATAGTGAAAATTCAAAATTTGTTTGCAAAATTATTTTGTTTATTTATAATTTCGTCATTTTCATGCTCCAGGGATGATATTAATATTGTTCCTGAGGTTTTTAAGACCAAAGAAAAATAATTTCCTTATTTTGCACTGATTTGGGAATTTCAATTTTCAGTGATATTTTTATGTAATATGGAGCGTTAGAGGTGTGCAGTTTGTTAATATTGTTGTTTTTATTGCGTACTTTTAATTGGGTATTACTATATTGAAATTTTGTCCAATTCTGAATCCTATTTTATATAGGATTATGCTTGGTAGGGGAGTGGTGATTCTAGGTCTGTGCTACGTTCATGCCCGTTGTCCAATCCTAGGTGCTAGTTCCATGCGGGGATATTTGCTCGGCGTTAGCGCATATAGGTGGTAGCAGCTATTTGAGGGAGGGTGTTTAGCTATTTCGAGGTTGGTTACTTGTCGGTCTTCATTTTGTGTGCTCATAAGTCAGCTGTCAGTTGCGAATGATCAGTCGTGCATGTAAGAAAGAAAGAGGAGAAAATATGTATCCTTTCCGTCAACGTTTTCCTCGGCGAAGGTACTTCCGACCGGTGCCGGCGATAATAGTGAGTATATGTCAGGGTGTTGCATGCATGGATGTAAGCTCAATTGGATGCACATTAGGATATTTGGTTATACTACTAAGGTATGTTACTACAGTGCTTCTGCAATGGGGATGTGACCTTGAAGACAAATATTCAGATTCCTGGTCTGCTGTCTATCCGCGAAATGACGGAGGTGCGTTGGAAAAGGAGATGGAGGAGGAGAGAGGCAGCCGACTTTTGGCTATATGGTGGTTTGGATATGAGCCCTGACCCTGATGCCTACGGTCTTAAAAATTTGTTCGGGTAAATAAAACTTATCCTGATTAAAAACACATTTTTAATTGGTAATTATTTTGTTCGTTACAGGGAGCGAGCATAATACCAAGATCGACACGTATAGGCGCTATGCGTTAATATTGTAATGCTTGTACAAGGATTTTTATACAGTATAATTATTTTCAATTAAATTTGCGTTACTACTTGTTATACTCCCTCCTTTCTTTCTCCCTTTTCTAAAATTTTTCCTATTTCTCTAGGGTTATTAGATAGTATTTGAAAGCAAAGTATTAGTAAGAAAGAGGTGAGTAAAAGGTGTTAGTTATTTGCGGTGAGGAGATATGAATAACGATCTCTGCTTGGATTAGTCATGGTATAGGAATGCACGGTTTATCTTATCGAGGAGATAGCGAGAAAGGTAGTGGAGTAGTCCGTGGCTTGCGTTACACGGTGGAGGTTGATTTTGTCTATTCGTTTAAAGTTCTTAGTAGCAGGAATTTGTCAATTACTGTTACTGATGACTTATCTTAATGGGGGATTAATTATTAGTGTATATATATCTATTGTGTGGGTGGGGATGTGAAAAAGCGATTGAAGTATTAGTAATAACATCAAGAACAAGGTAACTATGGTGGTTATGTCGGTCTAGAGGTTATTGCTCGGGGATTCTTTGTGCGCAAACAATAATCTTCTAAATTAATATTTTTCAGCAACAATTTTGATCGAGTCGGTAAGGAGGAGCGCGAGTGGGTACGCTCGGTGGCCGCGAGACGACGGTGGCGCGACGTGCCTTAAGGCTACCGCGGTGTACTGCTTTAGGGACTATTAATAAGTTTGTTACGCCTTTTTGTTGCACAGGTGGGTTTAAACCTTTAAAATTTTAGAGTATCGCGGTTATTAATCATTATTTTATCATTATTTGCTTTTCGTCGACAGGTTTAAGCATAGGTCTGCCAAGCTAGTAATATACTAGGATTTGACGTTAATAATTGTATTATAACAATGGCTTATTAGGTAAGATGGTAAGTGGTTAAATTATGTCTCTGTACTCAATAGCTATGGTAAATTAGGTATATATATATATATATATATATCATTAGTCTATCCATTAAATATATTGAAAATGAAGCTGTAAATTATATATGACTTATTACTGTCTTCCAGGCCTTTCTGCAATTGTTTGGCAGTTTAGAAGGTCGCCATCAAATATTTTTAAAGTAATGAATTATTAGGTCAGATGTATATATATGTATATATCATAGATGAAGTGTATTACTTCATATAATAGGATACAATATACTGGTTATATATATATATATAAGAAAAGGTACGCGAGATATTATATAAAAATATCGGTTATATAGGGTGTTAAATAAGTGAGTATGGTGCAATTTCAAAAGTGTAGTATATGTACGTATACTATATGCGCATGAGTGCGTCATTGGAGAGAGTAGGGTATTAAAATATTGTTGTTACAGGTTCCGACGAATATAGAAGGCGCTTGAGATGTAGGATACAGATAGCTCGTGACCTGTTGGTCAGCCAAAAACAGTGACAAAGAAAGGTGCGTGCCTGACGACCTTGTTTCTTTTCTTGATTCAGTTATCCATTAAGTGGAAATCTTTACGGCAATTAGATTTTGGAAGAAAAATTTCCTTCTTTATGCCTCGGAATAGCGGGATGTTACATCTCCCCCCTATTTTGGAACAAACTTCCCGAAGTATTACTAGGGATTTGTTTCAACATATCCATTTCAAGGCTTAATTCTTGGTAGGTTTTTGGTGGATGTGTGTGTGTTTTTACATACGATAGTGTGTTTGTTTCAGGTGCTGTTGGCGTCGGTGCGATACTCGAAGTTGGTTGGGTGGTGATCGGTTGCTTTTCTTGTTCATTTCGGATGTCCGGTTTGTTGTCTTGGCTGCGTCTGGGTGGTCCATGCGCCAGGTGGATTAGAAGATGCGTTAATGAACTCCATATTGCTCCAAGAAGGTGCAGGCTGCATCCGTACACAGTGTGTAGGGCGTATCCATGAATGGCAGTATCGATGATGATTTTAATGATACGGATAATGATGAAAATGCCAAGAACACCAGCAGTTGCAGACCCGAAGGTGATAAATCCGCCCCAGAGTCGTTTGGCAGTGCTCTCAGCAATTTTGTTGAGAGCATCCTCGTTAAGTAGATTATAAACATTGCCGGTGTTAGCTCCAGTTGAATAGCCTGTGATACCCCGGGCTACTGAGTTAAGTAGGGCGGGTTTTTCGGCTGGAAACATGATGTGGTCTCGTAGCTTATCGATGTCTTGTTTTGAATATATTCCGCTGATTGCCAAGGGTCCAGGAGTCAGATATGTCCAGGTGACTTTGGTCATAGGTTGAAGTTGTTGAGGGGGTAATTGTCGAATTTGAGGTTCGGGCGTAAACTGAACCCAAGTATCTTCTATTCGATAGAGAGTGGGTAGTTCGTTACTGCATTCCTTCTGGGTACCAATTTTAGTAAGTATCCTGGATTTTGGTGTAAGGAATAAGGAAGTGTTTCTTATCGTTACAGGTAGCTCGAGGTAGCATTCCTTGGTTTTCCTGACCATTGTATCAACAGGAATGCATTTAATGATGTGGACAACTTCCCCAGCAGTGACGGCCATATAACCTGGTCCCTTCATGAGGCGATAAGCAAATTCATCAGGCCACAATGTGGCGAGAGACAAAGTATTCTTAATGACTTCTTTTTCTAATTCACAGCGCTGTTGGATAACGTTGTGATAGAGTGATGTCATTTGATTACGTATATGTTTTTCAACATACACAAATTTAGAATTTACATATGTAAAAATATCCAAATTGTCTACTGGGATTTCTGAACGAGGTTTTAAAGTATCTCCTCGTCTTGTTTCTACGATGAATAGCTTTGGATGTTCTGTCCGCAGTATTTGGTATCCACAAAGTCGCTGTTCTGTGGTGGTCATCAGGGCGAAAGTGATATCTTGAGTCGTCAATGAGTAAACTATTGGTGAATAAGTTTTTAAAGTTTCGTCTCGGGTTTTTACAGCGGTACCCTCGTAGAGTACGTCGTATTGATGGAAGTCACACGACGACGTTGGCATAGGTTTCCAAAATGTGTATCCGAAGTCAGGATCTATACAGTATCCTTCACTTAATTCACATGTTGTCCCCGTTTTTAGAAAAATTTTCCCAGCGTCCAGACGTACGGGTACGTGTGACGACCTCAATGAGATTTTGGCTACTGCTTGCACGACGACGTTGTCCCAGGTGCCGTAGGGATCGGCGTACTGTACTCCTTTGCATTTCCCGTCTACGCCAATAGTGCCTGCTAGTACAACAGATTGAGAGACGGTACGGTTTTGTTTTAAATTCCTGATGATGGCATTATTTCCAAGGTCCAGGGTACCCTCCCGATGCATACGTTGGCATCGGTCACTTAGAGTTTCTTCCATAAATTCGGTCTGCCCATTATGCACTATTGAAACATGAGAGTGCATGCCGCAATAGTATATTGTTCTTAGTATTTCCACCTTGCATTGGATCACCTCAGCATAATTATATTCCGATAGTTGCAGCAGTTGGATGTACACGTCGGAGTTATTGATGGTTTTGATATTGAGATTACAATCGCCGGCGCCAAGCAGTGATACAGAGGATACATTTAGATGTCTTCCGCCGCAATCAAATCCAATAAGGGCGTTGGCGGATGCTATCATCATGAGAAGTAAGGAGAGCATCTTTACAAGCGTGTTATATCTGTAAGCAAAGGGTTATGGGAAGATATTGAAGAGGCTTCGCATTACAGGTATATACGTGTATATTCTCGCATATGTAGGCATATTTTATGTATGTGTTAGTGTATGGGCCTTATGATTGAGTAACCTTAATTGTTAATGTTAGTTGGTATATAGTATTAAGGTCTCTACTTAATTATCGTTACACATTATTATTATTATCATTATTGTTATTGTTATTATTACCCCGTTATCATTAAGGAGAACTATATATTATCGTAGGTATAGTGTCATCGGCGGATAGCAGGTATACAATAGCTCCGCGGTTATGGTCATAGCATAGATAGTCTATATTGTCGGTATCGTAGTTAAGGTTCCTCATATGGCTAATTAATTCTAAATACATTGTGAAACAGTCAGTACAGTTCATCATAGGCCTGGTTTGTGATAATTCCTTCCCGCAGTTTATACAAAGATGGGAATTTGGTTTGCCTTCAATTAGTCCATGGAATACAGAAAATCGTAATTCAGAAGGGCGCTTGAGAGTTTCATAGCATTCGCTACAGTGTATGCGAGCACCGTAATAGTCAACATACGATATAGTAATCATGCAGGTGTTACTGAAAACACGCGGATATAATTTTATCAAGGGATGCGCCCTGAATTCAAAAGGTTTAGACAAGCACATGATCTTAGTAAAGAAATCGCTTATAATAACGTATGATGGTAGACTAAATATACTTATATTACTTCATAGTTACGCATGATTTCATAGCAGTGTATCTTAATATAATATTCCTCGCAAGTTAGTTCCTCGTCGGTAAAGTAAGCTGAGTAATACTAACTGTTTTAACCTTATATTTATACGATAGTGTAATATAATGCGCAGTCAACTAGGGTACTGAATTAAGAGTTGATTTTACAATTGTGCCTGCAGAGCCCAACATCCCTAACATGTTCTTTCCACTTCTATTCTAATTCAGCGATAAATTCAGCTGGTGAGATCGCTTGGTTTTCATGGATTATTAAATAGAAGAATTCCTGTGTATTGTGATTATAACACATGTATGCTATGTCATTAAAGTTAGGTATATTGGCTCTTATTTCAGTAAGTATTGTTAGATAAGTAGAAAAACATAGTGTGCACGCTGTTGCGGCTTCATAAGTGGTAATGGTTTTTTCACAAGTTTTGCATGAGTGAGGTACTGATTCTCCTATCGTTATGGCGTGAAAAGACACGTATTGTACACTTGAAGGTGTACAATACGTGTAGACGAAATCGCGACGAAAGTGCGAGAGTTGATTTCTCGAGTCACTGTCAAACTCATCGCGTCGCTGAGGCGACGTCGGTCGCTCGAAACGCTGCAGCGCGAGATGACCGAAGCGATCGAATCGAAAACTGTGCATCACGCGGTTCTGCTCCAATACCGCACAAAACTCGTCTGATCGATATCGCTTGATCGAAAGCATGAAAAACGTATCATATCCCATGGTGATCGATTGTAAAACTCTGCTGAAAACGCGTCGACAGTTGTGCAACGGTCATTGTCGACATTGGATCATGCGAGCCACGCACGTTCGTTACTGGCCCAACAATCGCACTAATCGTTTCGCCGTTGCGCATATCACATTGAACGGCCTGATCGCGTGTCTGTACTTTTACGGCACGACGATACGATTCCCCGACGTCGTGGATTCGTGGTATCGAACGATGCGCCATCCCGACAACACCTCTCGCGAACGAACTGTACAAGACGCAACGACGGTTGTTCGTCTCGCGAAACGAAAGAAACAGCGACGACGATGGCGCGATCGCGTTGGATATGATTCGACTCGATTTGAGACTCGTTCCGATCTCGGTGTTTAACGCCGTCATGTCCTTCTTCAGAGCGCAACAATCGCGCGAACGCGACGCGAATCCTGCGAATGGAGATAAGGGTGAATAAAGAAACGCTGGAATCAAACTGCGAATATTTCTCTTTTTTATTCATAGAATGCTCAGAGCGCAACGCGCGCCTAGTACCCGTGGGTACCATGAATTTCGACTCGGCTCGATCTATGTACGTCGTCGAGTCGTCGAAAACCAGCGACTTTGGTCGTTTCGTCGAAGTCGCGGCAACGACCGATCGCGACCGTATCGACGCGTCGCAATCGCACAACGTTCTCTCGCTATCATAGTACAGCAAACAGCAAGCTACGAAGGAGACGATCAGCGCGATCAGAGCAGACAACGCCATGGCCAGCCACACGAAAGGTGCCGCTGAGGCACCTAACGCCGCGGTAGCAGCAGCTCCTACGATATCATCCAAAGTGGTGATCACGAACATGTTTAGCTCAGATTCACGTAGCGTCGCTTCACCAACTCGTTGTCGGCGTTTACCAAGTAACGCGACTCGTAATAATAGTCGATGCCGTTTCTTACCGTCGACGTATCGTATCGTTTCGGTAAGAAAACGGACGACAATATGTGTTCGCATCGACGATACAAAACGTCGTAATCGCACAGGGACAAAGTCGAACGAACGTCACGCTTTATCTCCCATTGCAAACGAGACAGATCGATGACAGCAGGGATCGGAAAGAAATGGATCGACGAGGCGAACATCAACTCGACGTCGGCACGATCGCGACTCGTGAACGCGTAACCGTCTCGCCAGAACAAACGAACGTGCCCGGCGATTCGCTGACATACGACGCGATCGAGCATCGCGTATCGAGCCTCGTACCCCGTCATTTGCAACCATTTGGCCGATTTGTGCATTTCGCGCGCTTTCGTCAACCAACACGCGGAATTCGCAACGTGGAATCTGTCATGGTGCACGTTCAAACTTTCACACTTGACCATTCTCACCGCGAGTTCACACGATAGAATCAGCGCGAAAGGACGCAAACAATCGTCGGATTGCGAATTGCACGATACACTTATCGGCGATAGCGTTTGATTGCGCGTAGTATTCGACAGTACCAACAGCACGATCAAACGATTGTTGCGATCGAAGAGCAGTAAGCACTGTCGCTCCTCTTCCTCCGCATCGTCGGTCGTCATCGTGATCGATTCGATGCTCCTCACCGCGATGACACTCTGCGACGATCGAACGTTCCGCGGATCGGTGTCTTCGTGTCCGATCGTCGACGCGGTCACGACGAACCAGTCGAACACCATTTCGTACGACGATTCGTCATCCGTGAAGCAACCTTGACGTTGTTCGTAGGAACGCACCAATCTCTGAATAACCGATTCCGACGCATCCGTCAAGCGCACGGCGTTTTCGTCGCGATTCGTTTCGCATCGTGCCAGTGTGATCGACGTGACCTCGGCCAACCACTTGCCGGAGGGACCGCTGATGAACAGCACATCGGTCTTGGCGCTGTCGACCATCTCGGCCAAAATGTTAATCGATCTGCAGCGATAGCGAGCGCACAGAGTCTCGAACATGGCGACCCATCGCGCCGTCGTCATCACGGTCGATCTCAAGGGACGATCCATCTCGTCAGCGAACGATCTGAACGGATTCGGGGTCCGACGTCGATTTTTTATAGGACGACGTGACGACACGCGCAAACCTTCGAGTCTCTTCGGCGCCGCGCTTGCGTGTCTCGTCACATTTGTGTGACCATCTCTCTCTCTCTCTCTCTCTCTTTGTGTTATCATCGCGCGAGCTCGAACGATACGGCCGCAAAAGAACCGTCGCGTTACGAAGAAATCACGCGAAGTTTCGTTCGCTGAAGCGATCTTTTCGCATGGCGTAATTTGGCACTTCCAATCGATGCGATTCGATTCGAATGCGACTGAACGCGGTCAACGGTATATGCGTTCTCGAGTCGAACAACGGATACAGCCACATATCGCCGTGCAGATCAGTGTCTGGCAAGTGAAGCCACTGATGCTGAAGAGGACCGTCGATTCGCGCGATGGAAGACGCGTCGTCGGTACGTTTCAATCGATCGGCAGACGAACGATTCTCCAATAGGGCCTTTCGCCGATGTCTTACGCGCGCGATAACACGACAACCGCTCGGAATCGACAACAGTATCGTGTTGATATCGTCGAACGCATACTCGGGTCTATCGACGTCGTCCCGCTGTTGGATCAAGGTCTCTATCATCGCGTCGTGCTCGTCATCGTACGCTCCTTCGTATCTGGCCGTGAAATTGTCCATCGATTGGCCGTTTCGGACGCCGCAAAATTTGTTCAATATGAAATCCTCCTTGAACGATCGCGACGCCACCGTCGCTCGATTCATTCACCGGTGCACGATACAGCGACACCGTTCTCGATTCGCCGCGCGTGTTGTCGACCCACATGTATCGATTCCCGTCTAAAAGCATCACGGATGTGACTTTGGCTTCGTACCAAAAGTGATCCACGTAAAACTCAGCGTCTGTTCTCTCGACCCCGGCCACCGAGGAAACGGTTTCGAGTTCGACAACGGCGTCGAAATCGAGGTTTCGATGTCGCGATTTCGCTGGTACGTAACATACCATCCCTCGTTCTGAATGATCGTTCAACCGAGACATCAAATTGTACGCGATGCTATTTGCTGATATGGCTCGAGTGTGATGTTTAGTGGGATATCTCATGAACCACGGCGGCGTAGCTGATGGATTCCACGATTCGTCGGTATCACCGGTGAATCGTAGAACATATCGGCCGAAACGCTCGATCGTCGTCAGCGATCCGGCAGATTCGCCGTGCGCGAAACTTTTGTTCCTCGTGAACCGTTCGATGACTCGAGGATACGTCTCGAACGAATGAAACAGACACTCGGGCGGCATTTTGCAAAATGCTCGTCGTTCGGCCATTCGCGCTCGAGTGTATTCGCTCAAGTATCGAGACGCCGCGTTCTCGACGGCAATGCTCGCTCTCCGTTGCACCGTCGCGCACAGATGCTCTATGTGTCGCCATTTGTGAGCGATCAACGCCGGGTCGAAAGCGGAGCACACCGCGCGCAATTCTCTGTAACGCGAATCACTTCGCGCTCGATCGTCCATGACTCGAACATACAGCAGAATAATACCGGCCAAATAAGCCAGACCTTCCTCATCCGTGGCGTCGATGAACGCGGTAGCGCACATTGCCAGATCGCGCGACAAGCGTATACGATCGACGGGTTTTTCCAGAGTTTTGTATCGATGCGACTGGTTGCTCTCCGTTTCGAATTCTTTGTATAATCGCCACATACGCGACAATACGGCGACTTCTCGATCTCGACGACACGCCGGTCGCACAGCAAGAGACGAATTCGAAAATGCGCGATTGCCGTGTTGATCGTCGTTGGTCAATAGCATCTCGATCGATCCGTAACCTCCGGCTGTTGTTCCGTAGCGATCGTTGTTCGAACCGTTGATCAGAACCGAAGCGTTAAATTCTTCGGACATCGACACCTTGTCGTCCACGACCGCGTTTTCCGTCTCCGTGGATCGCTCGCGACGTCGAGAACCGGGCACTATGTCTCGAAGTTCCTGCCATATCGCGACCAACGTGGGACCTATCTCGTTCGCGTTCACAGTCAAAACGGATCGGTCTCCGTCGATTAGACCGTAGTCCGTGCGTGGATCAAATCGCGCAAATCTTACGCGATGGGCCAGCGAAGCCGTGTTCGCGAACACGACGTTGTTTCTCACGGTGATCGTTGCCCGTATCGCGGACGGAGTCTTCGGCGAAACTTCGGGCGAGTTTTTCGTCCCAGGTGACTCGTTCGGCGACCGATCCCACGACAGCGCCGATGGAACACCCGGTGTCGGTGTCAACGGGGTCTTCGCGCGCGGTGTCAACGGCGCCTGAACGGTCGCCAAATATAGCGCGTACGCGCAACCGATCAGACATATCGTCAACACGAGCAATATCATCGTTGCGCACGTTTTATCTTATGAGAAACGACCTCGTATGGTCCGGCCGTTCGATCGTGCTTTATTGGCAAATTGAGAACATTGGCACCGTACGACCGCAATTCCCGCTCGATCGATTCCGCGTCGCATCGAGATACGGCGGTCGCGAGTTTTCGTATCTTGGCCGGTGCGAAGCGACGTCCATCGTTCGAAAAATCGCTCGATGACACGCTCATCGTCCGACTCGAGATCAACAACGGAACGATTCGCTCGTAAGCGTCCATTTGCTGCATCGAGATGATCGCTTCGGCGCGCAAAAGCGTGAACTCCTCCGTCGGGTGGACGACGAGTCTAGGTGTCGCGGAGAAAGAACGAAACAGCAAGTATCGCTCGTCGTTCGTGATCGCTGAATGCCACGGTTTCAGCACCGAGAAGTCTCGAAAATATGGAATTATGGACTGTATCGTGTGAGCGGTCGCGTTGTTCAGGGGCTCGTCGCGTGCGTTGTCATACCACGCGAACGTTTTCAACAAGAACGAGCCGCCTGCGCGCAATACCGAACGAGCCATTGAGCGATCGTCAGGTTCGAGGAGGAATCCTTCGCTCCGTCGCCCATGACCAAATTGACCCTGCGACGCAATTGACGCAAGTGTTTCACGGCGTTCGAAACAGCAACATCGTCACCGGTCGTCGTCGGAACCGTCGTCGATGAATACGCGCTTCCCGGCGCTGGAACGCGACAGCTCGCGCTGCAATCGCGTCGCTACTCGTTCAACGTCGCAGTGAAACACGAGCGTATCCTTGGCGGATAATCGCAATCGACGTCGCGACATATCGACGCCTCCTTGTCTCTTGGACAGACTCACGCCGACACCATTGGTCGACCAACGTTTTCGCAGAAAAACGTAGTCCAGAAAGCCTCCGGGTGCGCAGCACAGATCCACAAATTTTACTTCCACGTCGCGAGGCACGATCGGTACGAGCGCGTCCATTTCGGCCAATTTCACGCAAGACTGATTCGATACGTCAGCTACGGTTTCCAAACGCGCGAATCCGTTCCCAATGTGAATCAATCGGTGAACGAACGACTCGACAGCCGCTGCGTCCGGCACCAGAGTCGAATATCTCTCTCCGAGGATAATGTCCAATTCGTCGCGCAGCGACTCGACGCGTCGACGGGCGCGTCGAGACAGATTCTTCGTTAACGACGCGAGAATCGCGATCGCTTCTAACGAGTCGCGATCATCGGTACGATTCGTTGAGAGCACCAATATCGATCGATCCGCTCGTACGCTGGTCAACACGCGCGTGATATCATCGATCATGTCGAGTCGACGCGTCGCGACGATCGAACGCGGAACGATGAGTGGGAGTGTGACACGAATAAAGAACGGATAAAAAGGACCATATCGCGTTGACGATCGACATGTTTTTGATCAACACGAGCGATGTCTTCGTGGCTAGTTCATTCGGTGAGTTCCTCGTTTCTGACGATCGTCATCGACCATCGGCGAACTCGTTACTGCGCGACGTTCGATTGAAATTGCCATTAGTATTAGTTTTCGCGATCGCGAGACGAGCGACCGAATGCAACGAATCGCTGTGTCCTCGTATGCGCTCGTGGATCTCCGCGGTCATCGTTGACGACGTTCTGTCCGCTCCTCTGTATTATGGCGACACTCGCATCGTGCGAGGTCTCACCGCTGCCATACGAACGATGCGCGAATAAGACGCTGTGATCGCGACAAGTCACTGCGTCACAGTGATCGACATCTCCGAGTTTTCGGGTCGTCCCATCATCGCTACCTCGGACCATCGACGGTCGGCCATTCCTCAACGAAGAAGACGCGAATATTGGCTGTTGCGTCCTCGCGAACCTCTCGACGTCAACGACGATCGTTATCGCGATCAAACATCGTTCGATCTCGGACCGACGGTCTCGTTCGCGACGACGAACACCGTACGCGCTGAAAATCCGTGCGACAACGGCGAATCGATCGCGATCGTTCGCGCGTTCGATCTACGAGAGAAGAGCTGTCGCTGAATCGCGATCACAGACATGTCCGTTACAACGAACGATGCGACGACCGCGTCATCGATGGCCGATCAACAACGACGGTTTCCCGTTCGGACCACGCCACCGTTGTTCCAGGACCCAGCGCGCCGAAGCGTGTCCGCGGCGACGACCGAGATGATCAAATCTCGTCGTTGCACGAACAGACGAGCCATGTACTGCGACATCGCGGACTGGACAATCGCCGAAGTGAATCGCGAGAAACGAGCGTCTCGCCGTCTCGCCGTAGACGACGACGTCATCGCGACTCGATCGCCTCGTCGAGATCCTCGAACGATTCGTCGTCTTGTTCGTCCCTTGGTGCCGATTGCGATAATGAAGCGAAATCGTTGTTATCAACGCTACGACAGCACTCGTCATCGTTCGTCGGAGAGCACGGACGACGCATGAATTCGCCGACATCAGAAGAGAACATTGTCGCCGACGATTACGTGTTCACACCGACAGACTTGGAACTAGTGCGCGAATTGCGAGCGAGATGACGAATCACGCGACTCAACGTAGACGCGATGGATCGACAGATCGGCGAGTACGAGAAGGCGATCCGGCTGTCTTGCATGTTCGCCGGACTGATGCTCACGCGCTCGACCGTGCCGGAGTGTCGACGCGTCATCGATCGATTAATTAGCATGGTGAATCGATGCAACATACCGTTGAGCGATCGTCATCATCGCATGTTGATCGTTTACGTTGATCACGTGAACCTGTACCGACGAATATGTCCGGAATTTTTGGATTTTCTATTGGACGCTAACGTTATGAGCGGGATACCGAATCGACACAGACACGTGTCGCGCATGTCTCTCGTGTTGTTGCATCTGATCAACGCTACACCCTCGGTGACATTGTCACAATTTTACTTCTATGTGTTGTGACGTGGCAGCCGGAAAGGCGCCCGTCCTAGAGCGAACCTTCGGCCCTTATGCGAGGGTGCGGGGGGGGGGCGGACAGTACATCGCGCGAGAATTACGGGGGGGCGCCGCCTTGCACTCCCCCGCATTAATTAGTGTTAGCGATAGCAGCGTGCGGAACGGTCCCGCGTCCCCGAGCTCTGTGCCCCTGGACCTCCTGCGCCGCTCATCAGGACCGGAGGGACCCGCGGAGGAAGGAAGAGGACAACGCTTCTCGGCCAGGCCGCCACCCCAGGTGAATGCACTTCGTTACGAATACTATTATCGATTCCGTATCGTAGTGAAAGATTCTCGCTGCCGATTCCGTTGTCCACAGGCCCGCAGGGATATCGCGCCAAACGGTCGGCGTTCCCGTGCTCGAAGCGTGAACGCCGGCTAGACAAAGCCGGTCTAGACAAAGAGACAGCGGGAGTGCGAGAGAGAGAGAGAGAACGAGCAAGAGTGAGACCAAGCACCCGTCCCGCGGATCGAAAACAAAGATCCGCGGAAGGATTCCCGTATCGGGAGATACGACGAAGAACGGGGAAAGACGGGTAGCGCGCCAAACACCAACGAAATAAAAGAGGACACTCCCGTTTCTTTTTCTTCTTCTTACCGTTCTACTCAGAGAGAGTCGATTACCGAGGACGAAAGAAAGAGAATTATCGTGGACGAGACGGGTGATAGACATTAGCGAAATACGAAAGGATACCGTGAGCCGGGGTGGAGTGTTGGAGTTGGTGGAGTTCCCTGTGCCGGAGGAGTACCGCAGGTGGCCGGAATTTCGGAGGGACGACCCCGAGGAAGGAGACCGAGAGTTCATGCCGCCGGGAGGTCCCCGCATTTGTAAGACCGTCCACTTGCCTTATAATATCGGTGTCACCCACGTATTGAGTCTCGTCTTAGTTAGCGGCGTGGAGCAAATTTTGAATTCGCGAGAGCGTCTCGCGGAGTGTACCGTATCGAGAAGTCGGATCGTGCCGATCCCCGAGAGAATAAAGACTGAGATAAGCGAAGCGCGTCTCGATTCTTGTGTCTTCCTGACTAAATCCCGGACTCCCGACCGAACCCTCCCGCCTACCGACTATAACATACTGCGGAGCTACCGGTCCCGTCGAATTCGCGTGTCTCGGTCTTGGGTAGTGTACCGTTTCGTGTTGGTGAACGGTGCAGCCCGCTGCACCTGGCGCCCAACTCTTTGGTGCAAGTGCGGACGACCGAGGCGCGTGGACCGACGGCAGTTTGCCGACGGTGAGCGAAAATCACGTCGCAGTGTTCGGCAAGAACTTTTGTTTCGGCGAAGTGTGCGAATTTTTTCTCGTGGCCTGTAACGATATCGCGAATTCTCTCTTCGCTCTGCGCACGCATTTCCTGCTCTATCGCTATCAACGTCTGGGCGATGGACGAGCCACTTCTATACTCGACAAAATGTGCGTTTCGGAAATGGTGCTGTTCCCGTTGCTACTGCGACGCGTGCCGTTAAACGATCGCTTGGAATTCATGTGCGTGTCGCACGAACGCTTGTTGTAAAATGGTGCTTGTGTGGCCGCTAATGTCCTCTACGAACGTCTGTACAATCGTACAGACGTGTTGGAGGTTCGATTTCGCGCATCAGAGGACGATCGCGCGACAACGAAACGCCGCGGGTCGAGATAACGCCGTGGCCAACGGTGCCGACAACGAATCGTTACGTACGCGACTGGACGCTCGAGATCTCTACAGCGAACTGTTGCGGTCTCGCGACGTGCTAGAGCTCGCGAATTTCCTGCACTGGCATTACGACGGTACCTGTTACCTGGATCCGGCCAACGACGCACTGACGTTTTCGCGCAATTCCGACGTTTTCCCTAAGTATCTCGCGGCAAAGTGCATCTCTTTGGTGAACGAGCGATTGCGTAGCGACATTGACGAATCGCACAATCTCGCCCATGACGGACCGATAGATTTGCCGCAACCGTCGCACCTCAATGCTCGCGATCGTCGATCGAAACGAACAGCACCGGTTGACAACAGCGGCGAAAATGAGGGCCCCGTCGTAAAAAAAAAATTCAGCAATCACGCGTCATCGGCCGCCGCATTCGCGTTTCGAACTAGTCTGAACGAAGCTATGGACATTGTCAGCAAAGCGTATCGAAGTAGCGCACTGGGCGGCATCGCGAACTCTCGTCGGAAACGGCAACGAGAACGCATCGCACGACAGCGGCCAGATCACGATGGTGTGCGAACAGACCCTGGACAAATTTGTTCGCTATATGGACAAGCACACTTCGCATCATATCGTATTGAACCTGTATCTCAACAGATTCGAACTGAGCACACCAGCCGTTTCGCGCACGCTCACGATAAACTACGAGGACTGCAATCCGCCACAGAGGTATCGCTTCAACGAAGTGCTCGATCGACATTTGAATCGATTCAAATGTCGATCGTGCACCATGCCATCGAACACGCGAGCGATTACTTTGCGCTGGTGTGTTCGCGAGACACAATGAATCATTATTTGCACTCGTACGTGGTAGCGGAGCGAGCATCGAGCGAAACGTCCATGACGCAATCAACGTCTTCCTCTCTGTCGCGATCGATCTCATACGGCATCGAGACCGCGTCGGAAAAACGCAGACGCGACTCTCGTTACGGTCACGGACGACCGCTCAAACGACAACGATAACGATGAGATAACCGTCGTCGTCAATGTTGCGTCAGTTCGATCGTCCGTTCGTGTGCGAAGTGGCCGATCTGACGAATCTGTTACCACGGACACTGAGCCCGAACGATGCGCGAAACGTTTTGCTAAACTCGCATCGTTTCGCGCGAATGTTCGCGATCACGATGTTGAATCTGGCTTTCGGTCATCGTTTGCTGCGCGGTTCCGACAGCGTGCTACGAATTATGCTCGCATTATTGGAATCACCGTCACGCAACGTTAATGGCGCGACTACGCAAATGATGCACGTGCTCTACGCCCCGTTGGGCTGCAGATCCGTGCTCTCGGAAAGAGAGAACGAACGGAGCGACGGTGCACCGACAAACTCGGTCGAACGATTGGCTCGGGATTCATTCGCGGCGAGTCGCAGCTTCTTGCGTCGTCAGCAATGCAACACCGTCGACTCCGCGCGCGACTTCGTTCTCGACGAATCGCGACGCTCGTTCTTCTTCACGGATCGAGGGAATCGCGAAATAGACGGGCGTTGCGATTCCATAGCGACAACCGCGACCACCGTCGATCGTCGTCTCACCGATCAGGAAGTGCTGTTGAACAAATTGCGAAAGTATCGTCGAAAATTGACGCTCGATATCAACGATAATGTTCGCGATGACGAATGCGAGACTACTATCGATTCGGACTCCACGAGAGACACAAATCTACGGGACCTCGTGCCATCGTCCACGGAGTTCTTCGTCGTTCCACCGTCGTTCGACGACACGAACGCAACAACGAAGAATCGTCAATCGATGCACGGCGCTCAACAGCGAGGACGACGACTCGACGACGATCGCGTCGGAAGTTTGGACGCTACTCGCAATTTCTGTGCGTCGTGGCGATTGTACGAGTTTGCGCGAGATCACACCGACGATCCGAAACTCGCACGATGGATATCGTCGTCGCGCGGAAACAACAGCGATAGCGACAACGCGATGGTGAATATCGCGGCCGCGTATTTGTTTCTCTTGGTGCGAGAGAGAGAACGATGCGTCGCGTTCATTCGCCTCGATAACGATGAAACAGCGATCGAGCGAAACGACGTTTGGTACGGTCTAACGGACAGAGCGAATCATCGTGTAAACGCATTCGCTCAATTGACCGATCCTAGATGCGATCTGTTCGACGAGTGTTACGATTCTCTATGTCGTATGTATCCCGAAACATACACTCGTACGATACCAATTCGCTGGCGAACCGTTTAGCGGCCTACGTAACGTCCGCACCAGAGAATCGCTACGTACCGAATGACAGCGTACAATATGAGCATTACTATCGTGACTCTACACATATTCGCTCAAGGCGACACCAACGTGTTGTTCTTTCTGCGATACGTTACGGCGATTCGATTTCCAGGCCAGTTTTTGAAAACTGTGCTACTGCTGCAAGGGACCAGCGACAGCGGCAAGAGCGAATTCGTGTCCGAGGTGCTAAGGCCGATATTCTCCAGTATGCTCAGCGGTACTCTGAGCAACGCTACGCTGCGCCAGGGGATAAAGGACGAAGTGAATACCGATCTGATGAGCATGATGCGCTCGCACGTTTGTCAAGCCGACGAGCCCGAACGAATGAACGCGGAACTGTTCAAGAACCTAATATCCACAACCATGATGAAGAGCCGCTACTTTCATCAGCAGCAGACGCAGTATCTGCGCAATCTAGCCAAAATTGTTCTGACCGTGAACGACGCGATATCGCTGCGCAGCGATGTCGGTGTGATCACTCGACTGAAATTCTGTCTGCGAATGGTTCATCGTTTCAAAGCTGTGCACAGTCGTCAACACGACACCGCGGTGGATTTCGTTAAAACGAACGCCACACCGAACGTGTCGTAGCAGTTCGCCACTCGCTGTTTCGCCAAAGGAGTCAATTTCCCGGAATTTCGCACCGGACTGTTCCTCGCTATGGAGCACTACGGTATCGATACGTGCACGCACAACAATGCCACATACGCGCTGTACGACGCTATAGGCGCGCGCCAGGCCGAAGTGGTATGTAACGGCGAACGAACCGAATTGAACGATGAATCCAGGGCGCGTCTCGAATCAATGATGAACGGTTTGGCCCTGTTTCGTCGCATGCTGGCGTTTCATCTGAGCGACTATATCGGTGTAATGTACGCCAAAGCGAACAAACGTCGAACGACCAATGCTCGCTATCGCGACGACACGAGCGAATCATCAGCGCTGTCTTCGACATCATCCGAGGAAGAACCAGCGTCGGACGAGGATTCGACAGTGCGAACGCATCGAACGCACCGACGACGTCGCAAATCGACAGTTTTCTGCCCAGTTGTCTGCTAACGCCCGCTTCCAACGATCCGACGTTGTCGCGCGATCGCATCGACGAAGCGGCGATGAGACACGATGCCAAAATGCACCGACGATCGGTGCGTATCTTTCGTGAAACAGCCGGCGAAAAATTGGAAGATCCGGTGCTGATCGACGAACTGCCGGACGCTATGGTGCGAGATGCTCGAAATCTGCACGTGATGTTCGATCCGTTCGAGTCCCTGCTGCAACGGTACCGTATTCGCGAGGACTCCACCGTCACGATGCGCGATAGCGATCTGTATCGGTTTTTGCGCGAATTCGTCGAGGGACCGGACACATTGTGTCGCGAAAAAATTTCCGCGATATGGTCGTCAAGATCAAGGAACGCATCAAAACGGACTACCCGAACGCGTTCGACAACAAGACGCAGGTGTTTCATCTAGTATTCTCGCCGCGTTGACGCACTCCCCGACGATGCTGAGACATCGTCGAAACGCGACACAAACCGCTTTAACGAAGGAACGATCCGTCGCGATTCGACGCTGTCTATCCGAAATGACCAGAGCTCCGCGATTTCATAGTACCGAGAAAAGGGGGAAGATTCGCGAATCGATATATAAAGCATCGGTCGAGTGCTACAAATCAGTCATCGCGATCGTCAATCGCAACGATGGACTTTTCACCATCGACCGACGCGTCAATGGCGTTGCGACAGCAACCACGAGACAGTGGTCGCGATATGCCGTCGTTGTTCGCCAGTGATTCGATCGACATCGAGGGCAACAACAACATCGGACCGAGGACGCGCTTACCGCTCAATTGATTCGCGAGGGTTACGACGTGCAAAACGCTGTGGACACGCTGAATATGTTGCGCCACGGTACCGTGTTCGCCGATACCAACGTGACCGCAACACCGCCGACCGCGACGTATCAACATCAAGACAGTGTCCAACAAACATCATTGCAATGAAGACAACTGCGGTCCAACAACGATCAATATCACTGCGATCGACGACTGCGACAACGGGACTAATTCGTTCGTAGCGAAACAAGCGCTCGTAACGACAAATGGCGCAATGCTCTCACGTTCACAAACGTCCTTTCACAGTTTCGTCAAACTGATGAGCGCGTACAACGTGCTACCGCTCGAATTTCAATCGCAATCGTCCGAACAGTTACGCCGTGCTCTGACCGCTGACCAAGCCAATTTGTGTTCGGGACAGACGCTTGTTAGGCGCAATGTGCACGATTAATTTCATATGATATGTCAGGGCGCTGATATCAATCCGGAATGTGCGAAACGCCGTTTGTTGACGACTCTGAACGTGTTCGACGCATTTCGCAACGTGACCGAAGTGACCGACAAATTGATGCTGCGATTCGTGGACTATTGGTACTCGTATGTCGACGACGCGACGTGCTCTCTTCGCAACCTGAGCGTAACCGACTTCACGAACGTGATACGCAATCGAAGAGTGGATGCGTCGCTGGGTCACGCGTGCTACATGTGCATGACTCAATTTTTGCCTATCAACAGCATCGGAAAACTCTGTCCGAAGCTGCATCAGACGCAATCGTCGCGACTCTACGAGTCGAAAGAATTCACGGAAACGCCATCGACAATCGCGAAGAGAAGCACGGAACGCGTCGACGAGCGTAACGGAACGTCATCGAAGAGAAAAAGACCAAGTGCTACAGCAGTGTCTTCGTCCGTCGTCGCACCGATGAACGAATTAGTCAACGACGCGAGATTCTCGCGCGCTAAAACCGGGATCGGTGCAGCTCGCAAGAAGATTTCCACTACCAACGAACAACATCGAAGATCGTTATCGACCACCTCCTCACGCTCGTCTCGACAACGATCGCCCACGCAACACCAGCATCGTTCTTCGCAGCGAAACCCCGATCGCATGTCCGATACCGATGAATCGGATCGTGACGAATACGACGATGCGTACGATAACGCGGTGAACGACGACTACGTGATAAACGCTGATCCTCGACGCGATCGTCGGAAAAAAAACTGACTGGTGTACAAACGCGCTGTCGCGTACGACTTTCCTCTGTTAACTGAGATAACGAGAGATATGTTTTATTTTTTGCGCGTTAACTTTCATTCGATTGTTTCGAGGGCACGCGACGAACTCGCTCTCCGCGTCCTACGTCATCCGATCGAAGTCAATCCGTGCGCGGGAACACTAGAGTGTACCGTGCTGTAACGTCCTGCGACGTTCTCTCCACCATATCATTTTTTCGCCTCTACATTAAAAGGCCAGCGAGACATATAGGTAGATTCAACCATAGAGGGTAATTGTTACTATTAAAATTTATCGATAAAAGTTCATATCTTTTAAAATAATAATAATTTTAGAAAATCGCGCGGTGCGATTTAAGGCTCCTTCAAAGTATTACAAATTATGTCCTAATAAAATTTCTGTAAAATCGATAGTTTAGAAGTTATGGCTATTTGAATGCCTCGACCAATCAGGAAAAGGCATGTTTTTCTCAGTAACTATAAGGCCTAGAAGAAAAATCTTAATTGCTAACAATAGCATTAAAAGACCTCTATTTAACAACCATATTAACATTTTGAAAAACATTAACAATTAATAAGAAACCAACAATGTTACTTACCAGTAGACTTCAGAAAATTCTAAAATTCATACGCAGGGACTATTGGGACATCAGTAATGCGTACCTTCCGTGAAAATTAAGAAAAGTCAATTTAAAATATTTTTAACACCTACGTACATAGAGAACATTTTAGTGAAACATAAGCAAATGTCAAAACCTCAGAATATTAATTACAAAAGGAAATAATGCCAAACGAAAACAATTAATTCTTGCCCACAAACAGAGAATCCTTCTGACAGTACATTCTCAAAATTTGGTAATTTTTACTTAAAATTTAATAAACCTCATTTATTTAAGTTCAGGGGTCGTTTAAATACCCTATTTAGCTTGGAAATCCACCATTTTTGCCTTGGTCACGTTTAAATACTTTATTTAATTTAATTTAAGCCTTCTGTCCACGTTCAAGCTCCTCTTAAATATTGCACTCTTTTAAATTCGTTCGTACAGTACAACGGCTTGAACTCATCACTAATAATAAAAATTAATTGTTCATCGAATCTTCTATTACCATAAGCTTCTATAAGGTCTAAAAGTCGGTAATTTATACATAAGAACCGTTTATAACAATTGTTAATTAATTACCGACGCCAATAATAACGAAACCTACCCAAGGGATCTATCTTACCGACATACGTAAGTAGAGAGCCCTATGGTAGAACTCAGCCTTGCCGAGAAACATTAATTTAACAACAGTAATAATAAGGATCCCTGTAATAAGAAATCCTAATTTTCCAGTTAACAATATTATAAATCTCTACACTCTAAAACCCACTGTTAACAATATGCATTTCTTATAATAATTCTTAATAACCACATTTAAACATTAATAACAAATATCTCTTTTATTATAACACATGCATATTGTCTTTATAAAAATCATAACTAATTAACATTATAACTTTCTATTACACTATTCATATAATACTAAATTAGGCGTATATTATAACCTTAAGAACCACACATATATAATATTAACCATTTCTTTTTATTAAATTATAATATTATAAGGCATAAATAATTACGCGCACATATAAATTAATAAGTCAGACTGGCGACAGGAAGTCTCAAAGATAAGGCACGCACGCAGCCGGGCCACCGAAGGTGCTCTGGAATCCCCGAGTAACCCGAGCCCATATCAGGTAACATAGGGCATCCTGTTGACCACGCTCCTTATCACATCCGGCGGCGCGCCGAGATGTCTCGATGCCCCGTCAGCATCACGCCACTCAGTCCCACTCTGAAAAACCTTGAACGCTCCTACTCTGGATCCCTCTCGTATAATCCCATTACTCCTACCATATAGCCTACCCCACTCTTGAGTTCCATTGTCCGGACCGAACGAGGCCCCGGGAGCAGCTCCCACCGTAGAGTCGACATCGGAAGTTCATACAGTACAGACGTGCCTCTTAGGAGAGCCTCCAAGACATCTTTGTTAATTTGACGCAAAGAGGAAAAGTGTCTCTGAGCGACCGTGCCACCACGGACAACGGTCGTCTCGCATAAGAGCCTCTTCCTACGCTCCTTCAGAGCCTTTGCCTTGTGCTATTCAAAATCTGGAAGATTTCTTAGGAAACTTGCCAGAACATCCACGGTGTTTTATAATACTCAAAGTGTGCGGATAAGTCGACTCCCCGCTCGAGTTGTGCCGTGGCTAGAGTGGTCCCAACAGTACTGAGAGTATTCTGGAATAAAAAAGCCTGTTCTTTGAGATTTCTCTGCAAAAGTCTGAGCTACTGAAATAAATAGTAAGTATATAATATTTTAATGCACAACACTCACATACACCGCGTTTCGCGCAAGTGAAATACAATCGCGATCTAAGCCTTAGGAACATTGTTACGCGAGTGAACCAGTGACGTTTCACCATACGCCAAGTCGAATTATTTAACAGATACCATAGCGTCACGCTGAAATTTTCGTTCATGTCGGTTCGTAACTGCCTTACATAAGGACCATTCATTATAATCCGAATAGTGTATTATCTACGTTTAGTTGTCAAATCGCTCTTAGAATTTCGTGCCGATTTCCTTAGGATACGCTATACAAGCTAGTATATATATAAAGAGAGAGAGAGAGAGACAATCTTCAGATTCTTCTTTTTCTAAATCGTGATTACGAAACCCCAGTGTCTGTCAACGCAGTGAACTACGCTCACACACTTATTATTCCCTTTCCATTCCTCCTTGCGGGCGCATGACATCGGTGCTAAGCACAGGGTTACGCGCGCACGGCATCGGTGCCAAGCACAGAGCCGTATTGGTATAGTCAGAATCCTTATCAGCAGTGGCATCCCACCACTCTGACATCGTCTCCAGGCGGATTCCTTACGCCGGAGAATCTGCTTTGAAAATCTGCTTACTCCAACCTCCTAGGCCTTCACCTCGTTAATAGACATTGAATAAAAATAAAAATTACAATTATCTCGTAACAAGGACTCACAGAGACGTTCCTTCATGTTAGCCTTCTATCTATCTCTCTCATTAGCTATTTTAGTTATAAGACATTTATATGCCTTTATAATTTCATGTATAATTATGTACTTGATATAATATTCCCACTGTTTCCACTGTAACCTGCACTTGCACATATAAAATATACTGCGTTCTGCTATTACCATTACCCGTAAAGACTATTCTATATTAAACAATCAAGTTACTAAGGTTTCAGATTAATAATATTTTTACAATCTCATTGTTTATTTAGACGAAAGTATATTCTTAATAACGACAAGATCTTGACATTATCCATTATAAAAGCTGGAATAATATAAATCATTTCATGAAGTGCATCCTTCCCCACCCACATATATATATGTATATGCATTTATTGAATTGTAACTGATTTTATTGTGTATGTGTAGACGTGTGCCATTGCATCGGCATACGCCTTAATTACCTCACTGTGTTACTTGCTATTGTACAATTCCATTAAAATCACCGATTCTCTTGTACAACGAACATATGCCATTGCATCGGCATACAATCCTTCAATATTTTCTACTAAGCATTTTAATTTTATGCAGCATCCTTGTTTTATCGGCAGCCTTTTTCCTCTTATTCGAGCATTTTCTTGAAAGGAAGATATTAAGCATTCATAAATCTTTGTCCTTTTTATTCAGTTACTTAAATCAATTGGTGCCATAACATCTCTTGCCAGAGGAATTTATAGTTCATTAACCATTAAATCTGAATCTTACATTATTAAGCATAGATCTTGCTCACTTTTAGGGAAGCGCCTTACTGGAGCTACCCGCCTCTATCCTCGTCCAGACTGAGGAGCGCCTTACGGGTGCCTCTCGGCTCAAGCATCCTATCCATCCCGTCCAACTCATAAGACCACCCCTTTTCCATCAAGATCAGGAAATTTAACTTGTGAATTAATAACCTGTACAGTGCTTAGCATCCTTCAATCTCAGGGGCGCAGCTGACAGCCGCCACCCGCCTCAATTATCCTTCTCCTACAATCCGCATAACCTAACCCTGCCAAAGCATGGTAGTAAGCATTAATTATTAGTACTTTTACAGTACTCTGGCAACGGATAACTAAAGTCACAAGAGTCCTTTTCACTCAATAATTAATTTTATCAATTGCTATTTTAACTTGTCCGACCAAAAATGTTATTCTTAAACTCAATCCGTTAGATGCCAAATAAACATCGCGGGGGCGTTAAACAGAAGGCAAGGCAGCTACGTAAGGAAGCTTGCCGACGAGCGGCCCTGTTGTCTCAACACATGGACCCCACCAAACCCCGTATAATACAAGATATCACGGGGCACGATCTAGTTCCTCCATCGTACATCAAGTTTTTATTACAAAACAGACTCATAAGCACATTTAAATACGCTCCACGTCCATTACATTCCGCACAAAGACACTTCATTCCGGATTCGCATTCTTTACCAAGCTCTTACAGGGCTCACACGCGCAACCCTCGGCTGGTTAAACAGCGTTCGACGACAGAAACTCTAGACATAGAATTGATAGATTTAACACAGGACGACACTTTTAACAACAAGACAGCCACCTACATTTACCAACTGGAGTCCTATTCTCTCACTGGAACTCCTCGCAAATTACCATACCACCTTCATTACTTCCACCGGGCAGGATAACTGTACATTTTCTCAACACTTCACTGTAACTCATTACTAGCAGCTATATAATGTAAACCACATTTGTATTCATTAATTATATAACTATAAGTATTATCACTCATTTATATTACACTTTTAACTATCATATTGTCTCATTGTTAAATAAACAATTGTTTAGTCTCTATTCCTATCAATAGCCATAATCTTTATATCACCTACAATCACCATATTTCCCCCTTTCACCATCTGTCCGAAAAAGCTCTCGGCATCCCAGGCAGTGCCGGTGTAAGCAGGTAGGCCTAAATAAATAGAGAGCAGGCGGATCACGATCCCTAGGGAGACGCGAGACGTTACAGTGCCGCGTATTGGTGATATCGAGCGATACTCTCGATGCGGAATGTTTCAATTGGATATCGATTCGACTAATATGGTATACTATCATCCGGACTTCGAGACAGTATTACGCAATAACGGTCGTTACTTGAAACTCCAAATAACGAATCGAGCGCACAAGCAAGAATGTTCGCTATCGCCCGCTTGGTTGACATGCGATCACACGACGCTAGCGTTGCGTTTCGTGTCGTGCGTGGTACGAGTAGCGTATTCGTGTTGTTGATTGACGATACGGGAGCGGTCTTTGTCGAGGTACTAGCAGAATTTTGTCGTAGTACGTAGAACATTACGCGTACGACACGAAGCGTACGACACGAAGCGTGAGCGTTTATTTTTTCATAATAGAAAGATGCTAGGGAAAAAAACGAGGCGATAAATGATCATTGTTACCGTCTACAGGTTACGTGAAAAATTCGCGTAGCGCGATGCACCAACGATGTAAATTTTATCGTCGACCAATAATAAATACAAATATGGGTCTGGGGAAAAAAGTTCATGACGTTTTTAATCCCTGTTATCCATTACGCAACAAACACGTCCGATCGTTTCCGCTCTACCGTGCCACGCGTACCTCTAAATAACGAATCGGGCGTAACAAACGCGCCTGATCGTTTCCGCTCGACAACGAACTTCGGTTGCCTCTCGTGGCGCTCGTGGTACGATACGCGCGCGATAACTGGTATATTGAGTTTGGAAAAAAGTTCGTGCGTTTTTGCGCCCATTCGTTTCCGCTCGACAACTTCGGTTGCGTCTCGTGCCGCGCGTGATACGAGTAGCGTATTCGCAGTTTTTTTTTGCGGAATTCGTTCGTATCAGGTGTAGTAAAAAGAAATCCATTATTTTCCAATAGATGGCTTTAGTTATCTGTATCTGGCGTTGTATAAATCCGATCGGGTTCCACTGGATGGCGTTAGAAAGATGTGATTTCGTACTAAAAAAAACTTTTTTCTGACAATTTTGTGTCTCAATTTTTTGCCAATAGGGACGAGGGCTTCTATGAGAAAGGCATAATGAAATTATCTTCATAATGGCAACAAGTTATCGAACAAAAACGGCGCATATTTGACCTAAATCGGATCATTCTACTATGGTAATTAAAACCTTCAATTTCATGCAAAAAGTAATGGCTTTCTTTTTACTACACTTGATATATTGGGTCTGGAAAAAAGTTCTTGCTTTTTGCGCCCGGGCGATTCCGCTCGACAACTTCGGTTGCGTCTCGTGCCGCGCGTGATACGAAACGCGCACGATAACTCATATATTGGGTCTGGCAAAAAGTTCGTGCGTTTTCGCGCCCGATCGTTTCCGTTCGACAACTTCGGTTGCGCGTGATACGAGTAGCGTATTCGCAAAGATTTTTGCGGAATTCGTTCGTATATTAGGCTGGAAGAAAAAGTTCGTGCTTTTTGCACTCGATCGTTTCCGCTCGACTGCGCCATGCATAACTGAACGCGTGCCAAACGCTCAGCTATCACATGTAAACAAGGTGTGGACCTGTGACCAGAGAATCCCAATGATAGCGTGCTCATTAATAATAATAGAGTGTACTCACCGAAGATGCGAATACTTCTTCTATAATTTAAACATCTTCGCCGTCCTCTTCGCACTTGTCGTGTTCATTCGCGTCGGATTGCTCATTGTCCTCTTCGCGATCGCTGAGATCGATGATCGTTTGGCGCGCACTTCGCGGTTCAAATAAATGTGACATAAAAAAGCAGTCTCCATACGTTTTGAAAGCCATTCGTTATTTTTTTAATTTATACGATAACTTGATTGTCCATCCATTGCGATCTTGAGATATAGCTACTCGCGAACGTTTGCGCTCGTCCGTATAAATGGTTACACTGTTGAAAGCGCTTACTACACCGTTGCTTGGTAACTGCACATTCAAGCGTTGATTTCTTTTCAATACTGGTAGTAGATCATTGTTAATTGTGATATTATCGGAAGTCGTACTCAGCGAAGGTCGAATAATAACTGCTCGCGACTGTAACAAAAAAATGATATTAACATCGCTGATTCAAATCGCTGAATGCAAAAAAACATAGCGTATTTAAGAATTATAATATCAGGTGTAAAAAGAAATCCATTACTTTTAAATAGATGGCTTTAGTTATGTGGCATTGCATAAATCCGATCGGGTTCCACTGGATGGCGTTAGAAAGATGAGATTTCGTACTAAAAAAAACTTTTTCTGACAGTTTTGTGATTAGTTGACTCAGTTTTTTTGTTTGAGCGCGCGTCAAAGATGGACACTAGCAAGGAGAAAATACGCTATATTTTACAGTTTTTTTCTTCGATAGAGGCGAAAACGCAAGCCAGGCGGTTGAAAATGTGAATAGTGTTTATGGTCCTAATACTGTAACAGCCAATCACGCGCAATTTTGGTTTCGTCGATTCCGTTCCGGTAACTTCGATGTCAAAGATGCACCACGCACTGGAAGGCCAATTGTCGAAAATATCGATAAAATCATGGACATTGTGGAGTCCGACCGTTATGTAAGCACTGTTTCGATTGCCCAAGAGCTAAAGATTGCACAAAAAACCGTTTGGAACCATTTGAATAAGGCTGGATACAAAAAGAAACTCGATGTATGGGTGCCACACGAGTTAACGAAAAAAAACCTCATGGACCGAATTTCCATCTGCGAATCGCTGTTGAATCGCAACAAAATCGACCCATTTCTGAAGCGGTTGGTCACTGGTGATGAAAAGTGGATTACTTACGACAACGTCAAGCGAAAATGGTCGTGGTCGAATCGCGGTGAGCCGGCGGAAACGGTAGCCAAGCCAGGATTGACGGCCAGGAAGGTTGCAAAAATAATGGATTTCTTTTTACTACACCTGATATAATTGAACGAATGTACTCACCGAAAATGCGAGTATTTCTTCTATAATTTGAACATCTTCATCGTCCTCTTTGCACTCGACGTAGCCATTCGCGTCGAATTGATCATTCTCCTCTTCGCGATCAGTGCAATCGGTGTCGTTTACGTGACTGCTCTTTTCGTGCTCACTATTGTTCTTATCGCATTTGAAATCTCCGAACAGATTTCGTAAACCGTCCGTCAGCGGATCGATTCGATCGTTGATCGAATTTATTGCAGGGTGTGCAACAAGCACCGAATCGTCCGGTGCTGAAAACGTCTTCCAACGTGGAAGACATATCGTTTTCCTCGTTCATGAAATGCTACGAACAAATAAATCAAAGTGATATTTTGTTATAAAATAGTCATTCTTTCACCAATTTATTTGTACTCACTTGAACCTTCATCGTTTATTTTGCCGCTTGAAGAAATAAACTAGTTTGATGATCTATGATACTCTGGAGGCGCGGAGCTTTGATTCTCATTTTTATAGATCTGTTACGAGGATCATTGAAACAGGAGGACTTTCGTTATTCATGTGGCCTAAATATACGAACGATTATGCTATCGATAAGATATGAAATGAACGTTACGCATGATGCGATCGGGCGCAAACGACGCAATTGCGTTTTGCTACGTAACACTAGATTCCATTAGCATTCACGCTTCGCCAACGAGACGCGAACGACATGTGGCTCGTGTTGCTCGGAATCAGAATCGACGGCGCGTGAATGACATTTGATTCGCGTTGCTCTGAGACGGATTCGATGGAGCGTGATCGTTACGCGCGGTACGGTGGAACGAAAACGATCGGACGCGTTTGTTGCGTAACGTTAGATTTCATTAGCTTGTCGATCCTAAACGGAGTCAACGAAGTGTATACGACATTTGAAGCGTTTGTTGCGTATTAAGGTCGAGCAGAAACGATCGAGCGCGTTTGTTGCGTAACGTTAGATTTCATTAGCTTGTTGATCCAAAACGGAGTCAATGAAACGAGTATGATATCTGAAGCATTTTGTTGCGTAACGCAATCGAGCAGAAACGATCGAGCGCGTTTGTTGCGTAACGCAGTCGAGAGAAAAACGAACAGACGCGTTTGCTACGTAAAAGACAAAATATTAGTTAAATAAAATAATGTTTCAGACAAAAGTTGTTTAAATTAATTGGTACGAAAAGACGTAATAAAAAATTCGGGTATCCATTTATTATAACACTGAGTTATATGATTATTTTACTTGTTATTATAATGTACATAAAATAATTTTATAAGTAAACATTATATCGTGTTATAAAAAATTAACACTTTTATTAATAGTGTTCAATATTTAAAAAAAGATATCTTTTTTCAAGGTTAGTATTCAAGAAATTTCAAGAAAAAAACTGATTACAAAAAATGTCAATAACATTATTTTTTTACAAAATTTATCATTATTTATTACAACACTGACTTATATGATTTTTATTTATTCGTAATATTCTTTCATATAATTAGTTTTTTTGTAATTTGAATGTATCAGGTGTAGTAAAAGAAATCCATTATTTTTGCATGAAATTGAAGGCTTTAATTAGGTTAGGATTTAATGAGGTTTTTTTGCGTTAACTCGTGTGGCACCCATACATCGAGCTTCTTTTTGTATCCAGCCTTATTCAAATGGTTCCAAACGGTTTTTTGTGCAATTCTTAGCTCTTGGGCAATAAAAACTGTAAAATATAGCGTATTTTCTTTTTGCTAGTGTCCATCTTTGACGTGCGCTCAAACAAAAACTGAGTCAACTAATCACAAAACTGTCAGAAAAGTTTTTTTACGAAAAAGTTTTTTGTACGAAATCTCATCTTTGTAACGCCACCCAGTGGAACCCGATCGGACTTATACAACGCCAGATACAGGTAACTAAAGCCATCTATTGAAAAAATAATGGATTTCTTTTTACTACACCTGATACGAATAATTTCTGCAAAAACCTCTGCGAATACGCTACTCGTATCACGCGCGGCACGAGACGCAACCGATGTTGTCGAGCCGAAACGATCGGGCGCGAAACGCACGAATTTTTTTTCCAGACCCAATATACGAATTATCGTGCGCGTATCGTACCACGAGCGCCACGAGACGCAACCGATGTTGTCGAGCGGAAAAACGGTCGGGCGCAAAAACGCGCGAACTTTTTTTCCAGACCCAATGTCAGGTGTAGTAAAATCAGGTGTAGTAAAAAGAAATCCATTATTTCAGGTGTAGTAAAATCAGGTGTAGTAAAAAGAAATCCATTATTTCAGGTGTAGTAAAATCAGGTGTAGGAAAAAGAAATCCATTATATCAGGTGTAGTAAAAAGAAATCCATTATTTTTGCATGAAATTGAAGGCTTTAATTACCATAGTTGGAATGCTCCGATTTAAGTCAAATATACGCCGTTTTGTTCGATAACTTGTTGCCATTTTTAAGGTAATTTCATTATGCCTCTCTCATAGAAGCCCTCGCCCTATTGGCAAAAAATCGAGACAGTCGATTTTCCCAATCTCGACTGTTTTCGCTTGACGTTGTCGTTGGTGATCCACTTTTCATCACCAGTGACCAACCGCTTCGGAAATGGGTAGATTTTGTTGCGATTCAGCAGCGATTCGCAGATGGAAATTCGGTCCATGAGGTTTTTCTTGCGTTAACTCGTGTGGCACCCATACATCGAGCTTCTTTTTGTATCCAGCCTTGTTCAAATGGTTCCAAACGGTTTTTTGTGCAATTTTTAGCTCTTGGGCAATCGAAACAGTGCTTACATGACGGTCGGACTCGACAATGTCCATAATTTTATCGATATTTTCGACAATTGGCCTTCCAGTGCGTGGTGCATCTTTGACATCGAAGTTACCGGAACGGAATCGACGAAACCAAGATTGCACGTGATTGGCTGTTACAGTATCAGGACCATAAACACTATTCACATTTTCAGCTGCCTGGCTTGCGTTTTCGCCTCTATCGAAGAAAAAAACTGTAAAATATAGCGTATTTTCTCTTTGCTAGTGTCCATCTTTGACGCGCGCTCAAACAAAAAAAACTGAGTCAACTAATCACAAAACTGTCAGAAAAAGTTTTTTTTTAGTACGAAATCTCATCTTTCTAACGCCATTTAGTGGAACTCGATCGGACTTATACAACGCCAGATACAGATAACTAAAGCCATCTATTGGAAAAATAATGGATTTCTTTTTACTACACCTGATACGAACGAATTCCGCAAAAAATCTCTGCGAATACGCTACTCGTATCACGCGTGGCACGAGACGCAACCGAAGTTGTCGTGCGGAAACGAACGGGCGCACGGGGTAACACGCGTGTCGTTTTCGATTGAAGCGAAAATGGGATCGTGTAAACTATGTTCGAAAGAAAAGAGCATTCGTTGTCGAAAAAAACATTTTATTGCTCTACATTCAATGCGCAATATAATCGTCGTGAGATCGCGCTCGCACGTTCGATTCTTCGACCGCGGTCGGTCGGTGTTCCTCACGATCGAATCGTTCGATCTCACCTCTGTCACCGGTAGCGGCTCGCTCAAGTGCCATATCGTATACAACGGCGCAACGCGACAACCAGAAGGCATGCGTGAAAGCGGCTCGTCCGAACGAGACCAGTTGGACAACGATACGCCGCAATGGTAACACAGGGTCCTGTCACCGTGTCCGCTGTAGAAGAGACCGGCTCGAGCCATGAGTCGAGTGTGTTCAATCGTCATCCAGTCAGCGTGATGTATGAGGATGTCGTCGAACGTGGACACGCGCCGCTCAAACAGCGCGTAATCGGCGTGTCGAGGAGGCATGACGCTCGATACCGGAGGACCGTCCAATAACACCTTCGTCCAAATGTTAAGTTCCATGAGGGACTGTTGCGCGCACAATACAATATCGGGCAGAACGTGCGAAGTCGTCATAGTTTTTTTGTGATCAAATTCGTAGACTACGAATCGGCGCGAAAACGTGTCGCCGCTGAGGTCTCCTCGTCGATAGTGATTCATCGTCGCGCTCGATCGTCGACTCGAGAGGCGACTAGCGCGTTATCTGCGATAACGAGAGCGATGATAGAAGCATAGCCGTAGGTGAGGGTACCGCTCGATCAAACAGCGCGCCGTACGATTGAACGTATCCGACTCCCGCATCTCCGAGATCGACGCTTCTGTGCTCCACGCCGCACATTCGCGGAACGCCTGTCAATTTTCGAGCCTGTGAAATCGTCATCCACAGCTCCAGACACGCCGTTCCGTTCCCCAGCGCGCTGTGCAACGTACGACGATCGAAAGCATCCTCGCGCGCAGTGCGATCGTTCGGTACGAATGTGCGCAATCTTTCCTCGTAACGAGCCATATTGCCACACTCGCATTTATTCTCTTCGAAATTCGGCGTGATCGACTCATCCGCGTGCGGAATGAGAGAAGCGCACGTGTTGCGCAGTAGGAACAAACGATCGAAAGGCGCGGTCACGTACTCATTGTCGCGTTCGCCCCGCAAAGACGGAGGACACATGAATCGAAACCCTCCGCCACCGTCACCGTTCGGATTGTCAGGCAACAGCTCGTCAATCGAGTCGAATGCGAGCGTAGAATCGATGTGACCGTGCTAGATTTTGCCGGTGGCTCGATCGAGCAACTGACCGTTACAAACGACGATTCGATTACCGCCCTCGCCAGCAAACGCTCGCGTTTGAGACAAACATCGCCAGCTGTAACGTCCTGCGACGTTCTCTCCACCATATCATTTTTTCGCCTCTACATTAAAAGGCCAGCGAGACATATAGGTAGATTCAACCATAAAAAGTAATTGTTACTATTAAAATTTATCGATAAAAGTTCATATCTTTTAAAATAATAATAATTTTAGAAAATCGCACGGTGCGATTTAAGGCTCCTTCAAAGTATTACAAATTATGTCCTAATAAAATTTCTGTAAAATCGATAGTTTAGAAGTTATGGCTATTTGAATGTCTCGACCAATCAGGAAAAGGCATGTTTTTCTCAGTAACTATAAGGCCTAGAAGAAAAATCTTAATTGCTAACAATAGCATTAAAAGACCTCTATTTAACGACCATATTAACATTTTGAAAAACATTAACAATTAATAATAAACCAACAATGTTACTTACCAGTAGACTTCAGAAAATTCTAAAATTCATACGCAGGGACTATTGGGACGTCAGTAATGCGTACCTTCCGTGAAAATTAAGAAAAGTCAATTTAAAATATTTTTAACACCTACGTACATAGAGAACATTTTAGTGAAACATAAGCAAATGTCAAAACCTCAGAATATTAATTACAAAAGGAAATAATGCCAAACGAAAACAATTAATTCTTGCCCACAAACAGAGAATCCTTCTGACAGTACATTCTCAAAATTTGGTAATTTTTACTTAAAATTTAATAAACCTCATTTATTTAAGTTCAGGGGTCGTTTAAATACCCTATTTAGCTTGGAAATCCACCATTTTTGCCTTGGTCACGTTTAAATACTTTATTTAATTTAATTTAAGCCTTCTGTCCACGTTCAAGCTCCTCTTAAATATTGCACTCTTTTAAATTCGTTCGTACAGTACAACGGCTTGAACTCATCACTAATAATAAAAATTAATTGTTCATCGAATCTTCTATTACCATAAGCTTCTATAAGGTCTAAAAGTCGGTAATTTATACATAAGAACCGTTTATAACAATTGTTAATTAATTACCGACGCCAATAATAACGAAACCTACCCAAGGGATCTATCTTACCGACATACGTAAGTAGAGAGCCCTATGGTAGAACTCAGCCTTGCCGAGAAACATTAATTTAACAACAGTAATAATAAGGATCCCTGTAATAAGAAATCCTAATTTTCCAGTTAACAATATTATAAATCTCTACACTCTAAAACCCACTGTTAACAATATGCATTTCTTATAATAATTCTTAATAACCACATTTAAACATTAATAACAAATATCTCTTTTATTATAACACATGCATATTGTCTTTATAAAAATCATAACTAATTAACATTATAACTTTCTATTACACTATTCATATAATACTAAATTAGGCGTATATTATAACCTTAAGAACCACACATATATAATATTAACCATTTCTTTTTATTAAATTATAATATTATAAGGCATAAATAATTACGCGCACATATAAATTAATAAGTCAGACTGGCGACAGGAAGTCTCAAAGATAAGGCACGCACGCAGCCGGGCCACCGAAGGTGCTCTGGAATCCCCGAGTAACCCGAGCCCATATCAGGTAACATAGGGCATCCTGTTGACCACGCTCCTTATCACATCCGGCGGCGCGCCGAGATGTCTCGATGCCCCGTCAGCATCACGCCACTCAGTCCCACTCTGAAAAACCTTGAACGCTCCTACTCTGGATCCCTCTCGTATAATCCCATTACTCCTACCATATAGCCTACCCCACTCTTGAGTTCCATTGTCCGGACCGAACGAGGCCCCGGGAGCAGCTCCCACCGCAGAGTCGACATCGGAAGTTCATACAGTACAGACGTGCCTCTTAGGAGAGCCTCCAAGACATCTTTGTTAATTTGACGCAAAGAGGAAAAGTGTCTCTGAGCGACCGTGCCACCACGGACAACGGTCGTCTCGCATAAGAGCCTCTTCCTGCGCTCCTTCAGAGCCTTTGCCTTGTGCTATTCAAAATCTGGAAGATTTCTTAGGAAACTTGCCAGAACATCCACGGTGTTTTATAATACTCAAAGTGTGCGGATAAGTCGACTCCCCGCTCGAGTTGTGCCGTGGCTAGAGTGGTCCCAACAGTACTGAGAGTATTCTGGAATAAAAAAGCCTGTTCTTTGAGATTTCTCTGCAAAAGTCTGAGCTACTGAAATAAATAGTAAGTATATAATATTTTAATGCACAACACTCACATACACCGCGTTTCGCGCAAGTGAAATACAATCGCGATCTAAGCCTTAGGAACATTGTTACGCGGGTGAACCAGTGACGTTTCACCATACGCCAAGTCGAATTATTTAACAGATACCATAGCGTCACGCTGAAATTTTCGTTCATGTCGGTTCGTAACTGCCTTACATAAGGACCATTCATTATAATCCGAATAGTGTATTATCTACGTTTAGTTGTCAAATCGCTCTTAGAATTTCGTTCCGATTTCCTTAGGATACGCTATACAAGCTAGTATATATATAAAGAGAGAGAGAGAGAGACAATCTTCAGATTCTTCTTTTTCTAAATCGTGATTACGAAACCCCAGTGTCTGTCAACGCAGTGAACTACGCTCACACACTTATTATTCCCTTTCCATTCCTCCTTGCGGGCGCATGACATCGGTGCTAAGCACAGGGTTACGCGCGCACGGCATCGGTGCCAAGCACAGAGCCGTATTGGTATAGTCAGAATCCTTATCAGCAGTGGCATCCCACCACTCTGACATCGTCTCCAGGCGGATTCCTTACGCCGGAGACTCTGCTTTGAAAATCTGCTTACTCCAACCTCCTAGGCCTTCACCTCGTTAATAGACATTGAATAAAAATAAAAATTACAATTATCTCGTAACAAGGACTCACAGAGACGTTCCTTCATGTTAGCCTTCTATCTATCTCTCTCATTAGCTATTTTAGTTATAAGACATTTATATGCCTTTATAATTTCATGTATAATTATGTACTTGATATAATATTACCACTGTTTCCACTGTAACCTGCACTTGCACATATAAAATATACTGCGTTCTGCTATTACCATTACCCGTAAAGACTATTCTATATTAAACAATCAAGTTACTAAGGTTTCAGATTAATAATATTTTTACAATCTCATTGTTTATTTAGACGAAAGTATATTCTTAATAACGACAAGATCTTGACATTATCCATTATAAAAGCTGGAATAATATAAATCATTTCATGAAGTGCATCCTTCCCCACCCACATATATATATGTATATGCATTTATTGAATTGTAACTAATTTTATTGTGTATGTGTAGACGTGTGCCATTGCATCGGCATACGCCTTAATTACCTCACTGTGTTACTTGCTATTGTACAATTCCATTAAAATCACCGATTCTCTTGTACAACGAACATATGCCATTGCATCGGCATACAATCCTTCAATATTTTCTACTAAGCATTTTAATTTTATGCAGCATCCTTGTTTTATCGGCAGCCTTTTTCCTCTTATTCGAGCATTTTCTTGAAAGGAAGATATTAAGCATTCATAAATCTTTGTCCTTTTTATTCAGTTACTTAAATCAATTGGTGCCATAACATTCTCTTGCCAGAGGAATTTATAGTTCATTAACCATTAAATCTGAATCTTACATTATTAAGCATAGATCTTGCTCACTTTTAGGGAAGCGCCTTACTGGAGCTACCCGCCTCTATCCTTGTCCAGACTGAGGAGCGCCTTACGGGTGCCTCTCGGCTCAAGCATCCTATCCATCCCGTCCAACTCATAAGACCACCCCTTTTCCATCAAGATCAGGAAATTTAACTTGTGAATTAATAACCTGTACAGTGCTTAGCATCCTTCAATCTCAGGGGCGCAGCTGACAGCCGCCACCCGCCTCAATTATCCTTCTCCTACAATCCGCATAACCTAACCCTGCCAAAGCATGGTAGTAAGCATTAATTATTAGTACTTTTACAGTACTCTGGCAACGGATAACTAAAGTCACAAGAGTCTTTTTCACTCAATAATGAATTTTATCAATTGCTATTTTAACTTGTCCGACCAAAAATGTTATTCTTAAACTCAATCCGTTAGATGCCAAATAAACATCGCGGGGGCGTTAAACAGAAGGCAAGGCAGCTACGTAAGGAAGCTTGCCGACGAGCGGCCCTGTTGTCTCAACACATGGACCCCACCAAACCCCGTATAATACAAGATATCACGGGGCACGATCTAGTTCCTCCATCGTACATCAAGCTTTTATTACAAAACAGACTCATAAGCACATTTAAATACGCTCCACGTCCATTACATTCCGCACAAAGACACTTCATTCCGGATTCGCATTCTTTACCAAGCTCTTACAGGGCTCACACGCGCAACCCTCGGCTGGTTAAACAGCGTTCGACGACAGAAACTCTAGACATAGAATTGATAGATTTAACACAGGACGACACTTTCAACAACAAGACAGCCACCTACATTTACCAACTGGAGTCCTATTCTCTCACTGGAACTCCTCGCAAATTACCGTACCACCTTCATTACTTCCACCGGGCAGGATAACTGTACATTCTCTCAACACTTCATTGTAACTCATTACCAGCAGCTATATAATGTAAACCACATTTGTATTCATTAATTATATAACTATAAGTATTATCACTCATTTATATTACACTTTTAACTATCATATTGTCTCATTGTTAAATAAACAATTGTTTAGTCTCTATTCCTATCAATAGCCATAATCTTTATATCACCTACAATCACCATATTTCCCCCTTTCACCATCTGTCCGGAAAAGCTCTCGGCATCCCAGGCAGTGCCGGTGTAAGCAGGTAGGCCTAAATAAATAGAGAGCAGGCGGATCACGATCCCTAGGGAGACGCGAGACGTTACACAGCCGTCGGAGCCGTAAACCGTCAAACTCGTGTTCTCGTTGCAGATGGCAGCATCGGTCGGCACGCAGTAACCGCCCACGCGACCGCGTCGTCCGTTAAGAAACACGCCCAATCGATCGTAGTAACGGTACTCCACACCATCGGTCACGCCGCAGTACGTTCTGCAGTCCACGTATTCATTCGTCGACGCGACGAACGAGCCGTGCGTCAGACACTCGGTACGTCGCAAAAATTGGTCTCTCTCGGTTGAACCGTCGCCGTCAACGACGTCCTCGCCGTCGCGGTCATTCGCGTCGACGGAGCGTCGTCGCCGACGCAGTTTGGCGCCGACGAAGTGTACTCACGGCAACGAATCAATACCGATGCCCATGTGACGCCGCAATCGTCGAGAGCTCGATCCAATTAGGCGGATCGATCGCGCCGATCGGACTCGTCCGTTGCGTGGTCAACGCCCCCGTCCTCCTCGTACCAATCCGCGAGATTTCGCTCGATCGCGTCGATGCGCGGACGATGAAACATCTCGAAGTACAACCATCGCGCGATACAGTACAACGCGGTGAAGCAAATCACCGCCAGAATCAATCGGAGGATCGAAACACCGCCGTTTCTCTTCATTCGTCCTCGTCGCCGACGCGCGCACGGTTCGCGTCGTGCGAACTGTGCACCATTCGGGGTATACGGAGCGTGATTGCGAACCACCTTGTATATACCACTGGTATATATAATTTCATATATATATGTATATATTAAATTTATATAAATTATTTACTCACATAGTATCAATAGCACTTTTATTTGAATAAAAGAATTTGAATCAATTTTATTACATCTAATTTAAAGCGAGTCATTGCTTATTATATTTTAATTCAAATTTATTTGATTCAAACCTAGTAAGCAAAATGCTAACAGAATGCGCGCAGATTGACGCCAATTTCGATCAGATCTCCACATCAAAACCACAGCCATCTGCGTCTTCATTAGGCTCGTGTTTTGACAACCTGTATGACAGGCTGTGCGAGCAGATTGTCGGCAGAAACCGCGCAGGTCCTGCTGCCAAACTACACGTAGAGTCTGCACGTAGAGTTTGCACAGTTTCTGCCGCCAATCTGCCGTCAAATTACTGCAAGTCTTGCGCGTTTTTGCTACAAATCTGCCGTCAAGTATCTGACAACAGGATCTGGCGCATATTTGACCGCAGATTGGCGGCATAATTTGATATAACAGATTCTGCGTTAAATTTGTTGCCTATTTGCCATGAAACTATGATAGCAGGCTTTGTTCGAAATCTGCTCGCGCAGGTTTGGCTATTTGGGAATAGATACGCCATTAGTACCATGTAAGTAAATATTTACTCACATTGAATACATATATTTTTCAGTGTTCCTAGATCACAACTTTCTATGATTGTTTAACTTATTCATAAAAAAAACGTATGCACAAACTTACAATTACGAATACATTTGAAAATCTATAGAAATCTATATGTGTGTAATATGTACGCTCGTAACTTTGAAGTTTACGTATACGTTTTTTCTTAAAAGTGAGTTAGAAAATCGAACCGCTAAGTCATACATGTTTACGTATACGTGCGTGTTTCCACGCGCGATTGTCGTGATCGCCGCGGTTGTAAGCGGCGCGAAGCGTGTCTCTCGATTGTCATTTGTTTTCGGCGGTTGTCCTTCACAGTCAACGGTTATCTGCAAAGCGTCTATGGTGTTTCCAGTGTTGCGTGAAAATTATATGCTCGGATTATTACAATACAATAATCATTATAATTCGTTCGAAACATTTGATCTCATCTCGGCTCTGATCTCAACCCAGGAGCTTAACTGTACGGAAAGCATTTAGCACGAAAAATATCGCTTTGACGGGAACATTCTGTCGTGTGTGAAACGCGTATTGTCGTAACATATCTGTAATTATAAACACGCAATATGGCAGATGATGAAATGAAGAATATATTAAAGGATCTTCAACTGGAACACCTTGAAGATGATTTCAAAAGTGAGTATTGAGAGGTTATATAAAAAATGGACTTGTATCTTTCATAATAGAGTATGTGAGTATGGATCTTGCAAAAAGGAAATATCTTATACTTTGTCGAAGCAACTGTACTGTATATTATGTAATTTATCATTTTAATCGTTTTCAACCTGAAAGCAAAGTAAACTTGACATATGAGCTGCTTTACTGTCTTATTTTCTAAACAAATTATATTTAACAGGTTTATGTGAGTCATATATATGAATACAATGTATATGTCTACATAGTAAGATTATTTTATAATAATAATTTATTACCTCTGTTATCAAATACTGTGGCACACTAAATCATACGCAGCAAGATAATGAATATGAATCATATATAATTCCTCGTAGCTCAGAATTTCAATGCAATAATTTAATATTCTTACTCGACATTTAAGACTTAAGCAATAAGATCGATATAAGCACTCTGATGCTTTGAATGCAAAAGGCTAATATCCTTTAAAATCAATATTTTTATTTATATTTGCATATATATTTTCATTAGCATATCATATATGAATATGTTAACATTCTTAAAATTTATGTGTATTTTTTGCTAGGTAAATGTAATACTTATGTAGATAAGATTATTAGATGTGCTTAATCATATGTGTTATTGTAGAATAAATCACTTCCCAGTTAACCATGTACTTGCCGAATGGGGGCAATTTCCTGTCAAACAACGCTGCCAAATTCAGTACACCTCAATTATCGATAATCATTTTACGTCCTTTTCCTTTATCAACCGCGCAAAGACAAGGTTATATCTTTATTATTATATTATCCGTTTGGAAATGGCATCAGAAAACGATGTAAGTATTATATACTATTAAACGGCAATTACAAAAATACTGACAACCATATATTAATATAATAATTATTATATATTATATATACCATATATTAATATAATATATATATTGTTGTGCCCGCGCGTGAAAGAAATAACTCGGGATATACTAAACGAGAAAAGCTTTATTTAGCCTAGAAAAACGGATCTTAATCAATTCCAAAATAATCGCACGAATTCGCTTTACGTCCGTACGCTGTGACAGGACTAGAGCGACTCTCTTATTATTCCAGTTGTTAGTAAACAAATTCCTTGACAACGATAACAGCTGTCAAACACTCTCTATATGCCTTTTTCACAGAGCGTCTTCTCCCAAGAGCGTGGGAACAATACGTTCCCCAAAGGTGTGGACACAACACTGTCCCTTCTCTTCCAAAATTGTCGTCCCGACAATCCCATGGAAAAAGTTGTTCGTGATGCTCTTCTTCAAGTCTGTCTCCAAAATTTCACGCCATCTTTGCTGCTCCAGGGCACCTTTGGCGATCCTTTGTCACAACCTGGACTGCTGTCTCAGGTTCTCTTGACTACGCCATCTCTTGTCCCAACAGCTACCAGGCCGAAAAGTTGTCGACGTGACTCTCGAAGTCCCAGCTCACCGCTCTTCAGCTTCTTCTTCGGATAAGGGGGGGGGTATAACCCGTGGACCCGACGTTCTTTAAAAGAACACCCCTAATCCCCGCCCCGGTATTCACCCAAAGCCTCACGGAAAAACCACGGTCAAAAACCGTGAGGAGGGCGGTCCTTAACGGATCTCAGTGGAAAAAGACGTCAGCGACTCGGAAAACGGAAAAGGAAAGAGGAATGGGAAATTCTGAAAAAGGATAAGAAAACAAACAAGTATATGTATATACATGTATTAATTCTTTTAATTTTATTTAATATCTCTTTCTCGAAAAGGAGCCAAACGATCTGCATGAACCACTTTTCTTTTATGTTTGAAAGATTTGCCTATACAAAACACGACATCACTAAGTTTCTTTATAATTATAAAAGGTCCTTCCCAAGAACTTTGCAATTTCGGAGCTTTTCCTATTGTACGACGAGGATTGAAAAACCAAACCTTTTGACCTTGTTCAAATGTCACTTGTCTAGAACGTTGATCATACCAAGATTTGGTATTTTGAGACCTAATTTGAAGACGACGTCTAGCAAAACGATGAATTTCATCCAGTTTTTTTCTTAATTTAATAGTGTACTTTTCTTCTTCTTTATCTTTAACTGAGGGAGGCCGACCTCGAAGAAGATCTAAAGGTAAACGAAGATCCTGACCAAGATACATTTCGGCTGGAGAAACTCCAGTTGCTTCATGTTTAGAGGAGCGAAAAGCCAGTAGAAGCAAAGAAATCCATTTATCCCAATCTCGTTGATTATCAGAAATATATTTCGCCAAATAATTTAAAATTGTTCTATGTTGACGTTCAACTTGTCCATCTGACTGAGGATGAAGAGGTGTAGTACGAGTTTTCCTGATTCCTAAAATATGAGACATCTCAAGAATTAATCGTGACTCAAAATTCTTTCCTTGATCAGTATGTAATTCTAAAGGAATTCCATGTCGAGAAAATACTTGTTCAACTAGAAACTTAGCAACAGTGGTTGCTCTTTTATTTTTCAAAGGAATAGCCTCTGGCCATTTGGTAAAACAATCTAGCACAACGAGCACATACCGATTTCCATTAAGAGTGGTAGGAAGAGGACCTAAAATATCAACTTGTATTCTTTCAAAAGGAGCACCTACATTATACACCTGAAGAGGAGATTTCCCTTTTTCAGAAGGACCTTTCTTAGCTATACAAATTTTACAAGAAGCACACCAATCCTCTACGTCTCTCTTGCAAGTTGCCCAATAAAAACGTTTACGTATCCTTTGTAAAGTTTTATTAATTCCAAAATGACCACCGGAAGGTGAATCATGAGCTTCTTCCAACACCTCCGAAACCTTCTCCCGAGGAACTAAAATTTGATAAACATGGTTTAATAAATTAGGAGATTCCCATTTTTTATATAAGACACCATTTAAAACAACTATAGCTTCCCATTGAGACCAATAAATCTTAGAAGAAATCTCCATAGGAGCAACAGCCTGCCAAGAAGGCCTTTTATCAATCTCTTTAGCTTGATGAATTTGTGCCAACACTGAATCCTGAAGCTGAAAATCACGCCATTCTTGTAAATTATCTCTTTCTAGAGAAATAAATCCTATAATATTTTCTTTAAAAGATTCCTCCCGTGATTCTACTTTATAACAATAACGACAAGAAGTTTCCAAACAAGGACGTCGAGAGAGAAAATCTGCATTTTTGTGTAATTTCCCGCTTCGATAATTAATGTCAAAATCATATTGCTGCAAACGTTCTAACCATCTTGCCAACTGCCCTTCCAAATTTTTAAATGAAGTTAACCATCGTAAAGAAACATGATCTGTTCTTACTAAAAACTTCCTTCCATATAAATAATGATGAAAAGATTGTACAGCATCTACCACAGCAAGAAGTTCCCTACGAGTTACACAGTAATTCTGTTCTACTTTACTAAAAACTCGACTATAAAAAGCAATAACTTTCTCTTTTCCTTCCTGAAGCTGTGAAAGAACTGCTCCGATGCCATGATTTGAAGCATCAGTGTCAAGAATAAATTGACCTTCTCCAGAAGGAAAAGATAAAATTGGAGAAGAAGTCATCACACGTTTTAACTCCTGAAATGCCAACTGACATTCTGTTGACCAAGAAAATTTTCTATTTTCCTCCGTCAATCTAAATAAAGGCTTGGCTAAAAGAGAAAAATCTTTAATAAATTTCCGATAATACGAGCAAAATCCTAAAAAACTTCGCACTTGTTTCCGTGTCTTAGGAATTGGCCAATCTTTAAGAACAGAAATCTTATCAGGATCTGTAGCAACTCCCTCAGCAGAAATCACATGACCCAAGTATCTGATCTTTTTCCTTAAAAATTCACATTTCTTTGGATTTACCTTAAGATTTGCGGATTGTAACCGCAGAAAAACTGCTTTTAAATTAGAAATCATTTCTTCAAAATTCTTTCCAAAAACAATTACATCGTCCAAGAAAACGAAACATTTTTTAGAAATTAAACCTGATAACACTTTTTCCATTAAACGTTCAAAAGTGGCAGGAGCATTACAAAGTCCGAACGGCATCACTGTAAACTGCCATAAACCGTTTCCTATAGAAAAAGCAGTTTTTTCCCGATCCTCAGGAGCTAACCCCACCTGCCAATAACCACTCTTTAAATCAAGAGTACAAAACCATGAATTCCCAGCTAAACAATCTAAAATTTGATCAATTCTTGGAAGTGGATATGAATCCTTGATGGTTACTACATTTAATTTTCTATAATCTACACAAAATCTTATAGAACCATCTTTTTTTTTTACCATTACAGCCGGAGAAATCCAAGGGCTATTGGATTCTTCTATTACCTTTTGAGCTTTCATGTCTTCTATAATTTTATAAACTTCTTCTTGTAAATGAATAGGAATTCGACGAGGAGTCTGCTTAATAGGATTAGAATCTAAAAGTTTAATATGATGACAAAGAATATCACAATTACCAGCTATAACATTTTCAGCAAATAAATCTTGAAATTGAATAAGAAACTCTGAAAAAATCTCTTTTTGTGAAAAATTCAAATGTTTAGAACTTTGTTCATGAATTTCTCTAAGTAATTCAGGAAATTGAATAGAATGTTTCTCTATTCTAGAACAAATTAATTCTTGTTTTCCAAAACTATTCTTTGAGATTCCAAGAGCCCTTTCAAACAATCCATCTACTAAACCTGTTTTTAAAAGAAAATCTCTTCCTAAAATACAATCATTATTTATATCAGCTACATAAAAACATAATTGTACACAAAACTTCCCCAAAGTAACGGTAGCAACAACTTGTGAATGAACCTGAACTCTTTCTCCTGTAGGGTAAAATAAATTAACAGAACCTATCGGACTCAATTTCAAAGGTATTACCTTCCTAGAACTTATAATCGAGACATCGGAACCTGTGTCAATTTTAAAAGAACAAGTTGTATTATTTAACAAGCCCCTGAAACAACAAAAATTACTAAGGAACATTTTATCATTCAATTTTCCACAAATATTATACATGTTTTTATCAATTTTGCGCTTATAAAACGGAGCCTGAATCCTTTTTACCGAACCAGCTCCGTGAAGCTCGGCAAAATTTAGTTTTCCTTTTGCTGCAATGTCGGACATTCTGAACGAAAATGTCCTACCCCACCGCATTGCCAACATTCCCTTTCTTTATTCTTACTCGTTTTAAAATTTCTTCGTGCTTCAACTCTTTCAAATTCTTTTCCCTTCTTATATCCATTTCCTTTTTCTTCAAAACGACAGAAAACTCCCGTGACTTTTTGTTCTTTTATTTTCCGTGAAAAACAGTTTTCATTTATTGATTGTAAAATCTTTGCTCGTTCTATAGCCGCTTTAAGTGAAACTATTCCTTCTGTCAAAAGCGAACGCTTAATAAAATTATCCGAAATTGCAGCAATGAATTGTGCACAAGCAATCTTTTCGCGAACTTCAAAAGAACATTCTGGATAAGCTCCTCTCGAAAGACGCTCTAAATCTGCACCAAGAGTTGCATAATCTTCTCCCGCAAGCATCTTTCGATTTGTAAATTATGAATAATAATTTTGCATTAATTCACCCTCTCCAAATTGTAATTCTAATTTTTCTTTTATTTCATTAAAAGTTATTTTTTTTAAATCATTTATATTTAAAAGAACCGTTCGTGCTTTCCCTCTTAAACAGGAAGCCAAAGCTACTGTTTTCGCGGAATCATTCCAACCATTAGCTTGCGATATTAGAGAAAATTGTGCAAGGAACTCTTTTAAAGGCACTGTCCCATCATAAATATCTGATTTTACTTTGACATCACAAAATATACGTTCTCTTTCAACATTCATTCTCGAATTTTCGAGATCGATAACATTACGAGATTCATTCCCAAAAATACTATTATTTGAAGGACTCATCTGTTTATCCAGTTTTTCTTCCAGGCGTTTAAAAGCTGAATCACGCTCCTCAAGCTGTGTTTTTAATTCATTTTGTATTCGTAGCTGTTCTCTCTGATCCTGCTGTCGTTCCTCCCTTAGTTGCTGCAACTCTTGAAGAACGGCTCGTAATGAATCATCTGAGGTAGCCGGCGTCTGAGCACGAGTCCTCCTCGGCGAATGTGCCAAAGCCATTTCTTTTTCTTTCACTTTCACACACAAGCACGTCTACGATTTCTATCGTTATTGATCCCGGACGAGCCCCCAAATGTTGTGCCCGCGCGTGAAAGAAATAACTCGGGATATACTAAACGAGAAAAGCTTTATTTAGCCTAGAAAAACGGATCTTAATCAATTCCAAAATAATCGCACGAATTCGCTTTACGTCCGTACGCTGTGACAGGACTAGAGCGACTCTCTTATTATTCCAGTTGTTAGTAAACAAATTCCTTGACAACGATAACAGCTGTCAAACACTCTCTATATGCCTTTTTCACAGAGCGTCTTCTCCCAAGAGCGTGGGAACAATACGTTCCCCAAAGGTGTGGACACAACAATATATATATATATATATATATGTCATAGGGCTTATTCCAGGCCCATTTCTGATGTCAGATGATTAATTCCAGGACTTTTTGTAAGTTTGAGGTACGGCATGGAATTTTTTTTATACCCGACGGCTAATTTGAGGACCGACTTGGAAATATACAATATATATTTTGGTTTGTTCCAAGACTATTTGGGACTTAGCAATAATGACTTATATTATTCAGTACCTTTCAAAACGTATTTTATAGAATTCTTAATCAGAAAATTAATGACTGAAAATTATCCTGAATACGTTCAGGAAATATTATAAAACGTCGAATACATCCGAGATAATCTCAAAATGTTTTATGGTATACTTACTACATATATTATATAATTGTTACTACATATATTATATATTGTATAATTGTTTCGTGTATATTTCGAAGCTGTTTTTATAAATTACTTAGGCTGCATTCTAAAACGTCTATTTCGAGGAAAATTTTACTAGAAATCTATAGTATATTATAGTATATGTAACTTAAACTGTAGATGTTTCAGTAAAATTTTCCTCGAATAGGATAGTTATAAAATATCGCACTATAGTTGCTTCCCAGCAAACACAATGTTACATGTAACGTGCATGTTAGTTGTAATTTCCTACTTAACAATATAACTGTTATATAACACATGTGTTATAACATGCGTTACATGTAATATTATGCTTGCTGGGTTTGCAGCAAGAGACACTAGTTGACATAAGCATCATCTTAGTTTTGTTACTCATTAAATGTGGAATAAAAACAGAATGAATATGCAATATTCATATAATGATGTTGATTTGTGTCTTTTGTTGAAAAGCAACCGATATTATATAATAATTTTTCACTTCTTTTACTTATACTTATTTAGGAATGCTAGCACTGCTGTAGAAGACATTAAAGAAGTTTCCATGATAATAAATTTGTATTTAACACAATGACTTATTAAGCATATATTTAATACTGCATATATATACAATGTGTCTCAGAGCAATCTACGACGTTCTTATGAGAACGTAGAGCGGGTTGAGATAAACATAAAAGTCCTGTACTGTTTTGCGATATTCGCAATAATAACCGAGAAATTAATTATAAAAGATTAGGGAAAAGCGCGCACTGACTGGTCGGAGGAGAAGCGCTCGAGCCGCAGCGCGGATCCAGTAATATAGTACGCGGAAGCCGGCGCGCAGTGATTGGAAAAACATTGTGCCAATGCCTGTCCTTATACCCTGTGATGCGATATTGAGCTCGCGCACGGTCTCAATGCGATGCGGCGAGATAGAACAGCGATGCAAGTACAGGCAGTGGCGCGTTGTTCTTGCAATCGTCGCGCGCCAGCATCCGCGTGTTATATTACTGGGTCACGCTGCGGCTTGAGCGTTCTTTCCTCTGTCATTCAGCACGCACTTTTCCTTGATCTTTTACAATTAATTTCTCGGTTATTATTGCGAATATCGCAAAACGGTATACGATTTTTATATTCATCTCAACCCGCTCTATATTCTCACGTGAACGTGGTAGATTGTTCTGAGACATGTATATATATATGTTATATACAGGATGATCACGCTTCCTTGTAGCAGTATTTTGCTATATGAATTATTAACAATATTGTAGTTGATCGAGCAAGTTGAAAATAATATTGCGCTCATTTCCAACTTTACATGATTGGCTTCTCAGCTTTCTCAGCTCTAATCAGAATATTCTTTGTCAGGAAACATTTCTTGTATTTATTGAAAGAACAATAGCGAACATTGTATAGGATATTTTCACTTTAATTGATTACGAATGAATGAAGAGAGATGACATAATTTAAAAATTATTTCCTCATAACTAATTAGTTTCTGTTATTAGCAGCCATAGGCTGGCATTCATAATTCGATTTTATATTTAAGATCGTCTTAAGTTTATCTTCAGGTGATGTACGAGGCATTTCATTGGTTACGAAATATCTGAATATAAACTTAAGATGGTTTTAAATATGACACGTCTATGAATACCGGCCATAATATCTATTTTACATTAGTGCTTTCCATTTAGTGACTGAAGTTGATACAAGCACTATCTTATCTTTGTTACTCATAGAATATGAAACTAAGGCCAGTATTCATAATCAGGTCTTAAACTAACGGCACACGGTGCTTGTTTTCGTACTCAATTGCTTGCTGGATGGAAATACTATTTTTTATTGGTGCATTTCCATCCATCTTCAGAAATGCGTCAATCAGAATACAGTATTTCCATCCAGCAAGCAAACCGACATAAAAACAAGCATCGTGTGCCGTTAGCTTAAGACTGTCTTTAGTTTATCTTCAGATACTCCGTAGACAATGAAATGATCCATACATTATCTCAAAATAAACTTAAGACATTCTTAAATATAAGATCCGACTATGAATACCGGCCATAGTATCTCTGGAGATGAATTTAACGGTTTTAGGCCCGGTTACACCAACATTATTTTGACTTTAAGCAAGACTTAAACATGTATCTATCTTTATCTTTCTTTCTAAATAAATAAAGCAGACATATATTTAAGTCTCACTTAAAATGAAAATAATTTGGTGCAATCTGGCATATGAGTGCGTTCCCCCTTTACATCGTAAAGTGATCCAACAGAATGCGACGATTTGATTGATTAACTCGTGACGCAGACGGACGACGCGAAGCATGACGCACTCAGTGGGAACGCAGCCTAATGCCAGCGGCACACAATGCTTCGTGCTGGATTGCTTGCTGAATAGAAATACGCTGTTCTGATTAGTGCATTTCTGAAGATGGATGTAAATGCACCAATCACACCAAAGTATTTCCATCCAGCATGAAAACAAGCACCGTGTGCCGCTGGCTTTAGTCTTTTGAGACACCTAAGTTGTATTCTTTTATTTACAACAGTTGCACATTTCCTACAGTATACGTAACATGAACTACAGATAATAGCGTGCATATGCGTAAAACGCCCTGGAGCCAATGGCCGCATTCATTAAAAGAAGCAGCTCCGTGAGCGCTTAGTGATTATTGTCTGTGATTGGAGCATTCTTTTAGATCTATTAAGAATCTCAAAGAATGCTTCAATCACAAACAATAATCACTAAGCGCTCACTGAGCTGCTTTTTCTACTAAATGCGGCCAATCTTATGCTTATAGCCATTGTAGACGAGCTTTTAAAGATATTAGAAATAAGATAATTTTGAGATGTTATAAGTAAGACGTGTCGAGTAAGACGTTTTTAAGATGTCTCACAGACATCTTAAAAAAGGCCTAAAATAAAATGTCCTTAGAATATCTTAAAGACGTTTTTAGGAAATGTCTTAAAGATGTCTCAAAAACGTCAGAACATGCGTGTTATATGGGATACTGGCGAACAATTTCTAAATTGGTTTAACGCATCTCATGAAACCCGCTGAATTATTTTCATTAGTGTAAAATTGCTTACCATGTTGTTTGCATTAAAGTTACAAATTTCGTCGCTATTATAACTTTCAAAATCATTCGAATCGTTGTCATCATGTGTGCATTTTATAAAATACACGGAATTTTAAAACATACAACAGAAATTTAATATCTTTATTTATTTATACATCTACAATATAAATTTAAATAACCATATTTTTCTAGTATTTTCTGTTTATTATGACAATTGATATTTTTTATTTACTGTCAAAGTATCATAAACAGGAAGGATTAGGAAATATTGCTATATATTTATCAAAGCAGTATTTATTTTTTATACAAATACAGTTTAGATTAATTTCAGTTGATATATGTATACATAGAATATTAAAATTTAATTCCCATTAGGCGCTTATGTATTAGTAGAACACATTAGTAGAACTCACAAAGAACTAAACCAATAACTGAACATTAACAAAAGAAACATTAATTGAACAACAGAAACATTAAAGACCGTTACTATTTTGTAAATAATCATATAAAATATTAACGATGTATTTCTTTAAGGATTAAATCCTGTATATCTGCTGGGCTAAGTTTTTGTAAATTTTTATACTTATGTGCAATTAAGCATTCTTCTAAACTAGGTATCGTGCATTTTTTATATAACTAGCAAAAATTGATTTAATATCTTTTGCACATGTATTATTGTCATGCAATTTCGATATCTTTTTGTTTTTCGTAATTTGGTTATATATCCATGTTTTTATAACTGCTGCACTACGCGTACGCATACATTCATTCTGTAATCTAAAATGTTCTATTTGCAGTAATGATGGCAATTTTTCCTGTATAATGTATTCGTGAAAGTAGTAAGTACTAATTCTTTTTCTTCGGTGTTCCAACGGACCCTTTTGTTTCTCCGTATGGAGATGCTAAAAACAATATACAACGAATATATAAAGAATTATTAACAAAATATAAACTTGATAAAATAAGTTCCTAATGATTATTAATATAACTATAATGTGTCTGTCTCCTCCCGTATGTTCATTTACATAAATTAAATCAAACTAAACACAAAAATCATCTACTATTTTGCAAAAACAATATAAAATATTGATTTATGAAACACAGTAAATTGGTACAAACGATTCGGTAAGAACAATTTCAAAGATACAATCTCATAAAAAATGGTTAAAGTTAGCGGCATGCGGTGTTGAAATGTTTGCGTGTTTCTATTACTGGGTGTGTTTTATTACTGGTTACATATAAAGTATATATACGATGAGTGATTATAATAAAAAAAAATTAAATAATTTTACTTACTTGAACGTTTCTTTTTTTTTCTGTTGATAACAATTTCTGTTGATTTTTTTTACTGCTTTGGTACTATATCACTTTTAGTATAACATTTCTTTTTGTCAATAAATTCTGTAAAGTGCATTACATCAGAATATTTCAAATAATGCTTATTCTTAATGTTGAATAATAAGATTTATAAGATGTTTTACTATTTTCTAAGTAATAAAACTATGATAATTTTTACTGTAAATATACAGCGTGGCTGACTATAAACTTACACACTTCATAAAAAACATCGAGAAAAGTACAACGGATGGAAAAAAATTGGAATCGACTACGTAAAGTTTCGGAGAAAAATTGCTAAAAAGATGAGCGAATAAACGCGCAGTAGGCGTGCGTTGCGGGCATCACGGTCATGCTATTCCACACGGCTCGAGCCAGAGTGGCAGGCAACAATGGCGCGTGTCGCCCTCTAAGCAGCGACGCTCAATAGAAATGACAAGAGAAGACGGAGAAGTAATCCGAATTGTTCGCAATACACCTATTGCGCGTTTATTCGCTCATCTATTTAGTAATTTTCTCGAAACTTTATTAGTCGATTCCAATTTTTTCCCCGTCCGTTATACTTTTCTCGATGTTTTTATGTTTTTAGTAAAGTGTATAAATTTATAGTTAGCCATCTTATAGATATTCTCTAGTAGCACATTTAAAACCAGTATAACGTAATTATGTCATAACTCCAAAAAATATAAAATATTGTACATTTTTTAAAAGATATATACCCAAACAGAACATTAGAACTTTTGTGAACGTTCCAGAGACTTCTGATATTGGGAACGTACTTAGATGTCCTCAGAACGTGCTTAGGACATCTGTGTTGTTAGAGTACTTACCCAAGTAGAACAGAAAATCATGATGACATTGAAAATGATGAGAAAGTAAGCTTTTAGTCATTCTTCTATCATTTCGACATTATTTTGATGTCATTGTGATTTTTATGTTCTGCCTGAGTAAAGACTAAAAGGTTGCCCACTTTTTGTGAATTTGGAACATATTCGTTTCAAGTAATGAAAGAATTTTCTCATTAGGAAACAGATTCTCTCATTGATCAAGATAAATACGTCTGCTTGGTTTATACGCATC